>NW_019384988.1:243789-252287 GCF_000671375.1 Centruroides sculpturatus | reverse complement strand
ATGCAGTAGCACTTCCGGTGATCACAAACTATCATTAATAAGACAAATCTACTTCTCGTTGGCCAGACGATATCTATCTCTCCTTAATTTTCCCGCTCAAACTGACCTTACATATGCGCTACGGCAACCGGTGGTCGACCAATCAGTGTCTCCGCTCGTCCGTAGCTCTACGTCCGGTTAACGTATCCTTTCAACTATGGAAAGTTTGAGGTTGAACTTTGTGAGTTAGACAATGATTGGGAGCGAAGTGCGAATGTAAAAAGGAGCATCGTTGCATCCATTCGACCATAGTCCAAAATTCTCAATGAAAGAAAACAAAAATGTAAACAATTAAAGATGGATACTTTTTCTGAAAAATGTAAGAGATCGGAAACTAAAATTTTTAATAAAAACATTTAACTTTATTTTATGATAAAATACATTTTAAAAATAAAATTTATTTGTACTTTGTATTATATTGTATTAATAAACAAAATTATTTGTGTATTTTTCACTTATGTGGAACCTAACCCTATACCTCAGTGTATATATGGGTTTGTTTTACGCCAATTCGATTTGTGCCAGCTTTTGTAGGAACGGAACTGCGGCATAAACCAAGGGCTACCTGTACAGCTAAATAAATTGATTATAAATTTAACAAATACAGTATTACCTTTACTTACGCTACCCCGACTTACGCGAACCTGGAGTTACGCGATTTTCGAATCTCGTCGATTCGTTTTTTGTTTGAGTGCCACGAAACTCTTGATTACTCACTCCCTTCACACTATTGTTCAGCTTACATGTTCAGACATGTCACGCGGAATCGAGACATAGCTACAATTTATTTTGTGTTATTTATTTCTGTGTTTGTTATATCTATGGAGACTTGAGAGACTCTATGTGGTGATTTCTTGTAACCGTGAATGAATCAAAAGACGATATAAGATTAACGAGAACATTTATTAGCTTACATACATCCGACTTGGATTTTACACAAATTGCGAAATTATACCCCAACTTACGCGAATTTGACTTACGCTGTTATCACTCAGTCCCACCTATCGCATATGTTTGGGGTATTACTGTATAGATATACCACAGGATTATTCACAGTTATTGTTGTATGGATACAACATGAATTTACCCATCTATTCAAAATTAATTGAAGTATTAGCAGAAATGGAGAATGCCATTCAAAGAATTCCAGGAACACAGGAGGAAAGAAAACAATTACAAATGAATCTTAGTAGAGATCTTCAGAAATATAAAGGAAAAGGTGTGTGCAAGGATTATATAATAGATAAAAAAGCAATTACTCTCAATAATAAAATGAAATCAATTAATTAAACATTTTAAAGGTAAAAACATATCCATCATTAAAGCAGATAAGTCTCATGCCCTTATAATAATAAATAACTCAGATTTACAATCAGAGAAAGAACGAATAGTTTCTACAAAGGAATACGAATTATTACCTAGCAATCCTTTAGAAGAAATCAAGAAGAAACTAAGTAAGTTGATAAAAATACATAAACAAGAACTTTTGATTCAAGAATATAAGAAAATAGTAAATTTTAATAATGTATGAACCCCTCAACTCAGTATCAGACTTAAAACTCATAAAGTAGGTAGACATTATAGACCAGTGTGCCATCACAAGGTGTAAGGTGTGACATGAACTTTTACATATTCTATTAATTTCAAGCTTTATTTATATATTTTTATCACAATTGCTGTGCTTCTTATGCTCGTATTTCAAGTGTTATCTCATAAGTGCCGCAGCACTTATGAAATAAGATAATGTCGTTTATTCTTTATTACAAACCATACATTTTATGTATTTTAAGAAATTAAATGTAAAATAAATTTGCTCACGGTTTTGATGTCTGTTTAATAATAATAGGTTAGTGGCATTATGTAATTCTATTAACAGTATCATATCATACACTTTTGAGGGGAATAACATTTTGGTGTGCCGTGTTGAGACATGTTGAGTCATGGGTGTGCCGCGAATAGAAAAAGCTTGCAGAACACTGTTATAGACCATTGGTTGATTTTAGATATACAGTAATACACCAAACTTACACGATAGGTGGGACCAAGCGATAACCGCGTAAGTCGGTTTCCCAGTTTGTGTAAAATCCAAGTCAAATGTATGTAAGCTAATAAATGTTCTTGTAAATCTTATCTCGTCTTTTGATTCGTTCACGGTTACAAGAAATCACAACAAAGAGTCTCTCGAGTCTCCGTAGATATAACAAACACAGAAATAAATAACACAAAATAAATTGTAGCTATGTGTTGATTCCGTGCGACACGTCTGAACATGTAAGCAGAACAATAGTGTGGGGGGAGTGAGTAATCAAGAGTTGCATTGCGCTCAAACAAAAGACGAATCGACGAGTTTTGAAAATTGCATAACTCTGAGTTCATGTAAGTCGGGGTAGCATAAGTCAAGGTATTACTGTACTGTAATGTATAATTTAGAACATTATATTAAAGATTATTTAAAATGTATACCATATTCCAAATATAGTATTAAGAATACTGATTAATTAATTTCAAGACTATTATATGGCCAAATTAAAGATTCTTTCAGATTGGTTAGTTTAGGTATACTGTAATGTATAATTTAGAACATTATTTTAAAGATTATTTAAAATATATACCACATTTGAAATACAGTATTAAGAATACTGATCAATTAATTTCAAGACTATTATATTGCCAAATTAAAGATTCTTTCAGATTGGTTAGTTTAGATGTGAAGTCGATACATTTGGATTTTATTATAGAAAATTTAAGCAAATTTAATTTGTCAGATTACATTGTGGACTTTATAAGTTTTACAAATACAAAGTTTAATAAAATTTACATTTTTTATAGGAGTTTAATATTTTTGATCCTGTTCAAAATTATTATTAAAAGAAAAAAGAAGCAATAAGAATCAACATCATATTTTGAGTTTTAAAATTTCTGATACTTGAATGAAAACATTTAATAATTATAATTCTAATGTAGTTTTGTATAAATCTTGTAAATATATTAGAAAATATTAAGAAATTATCTAAAGTCTAATTTAATCGTTAAATATTTTTTATAGCTCAGAATGCTATTAAAAAACAATATTTTACAATTAATGGTCACAATCATACTATTCAAACTGCTTATATAACTGAAGATTGGATGGCTCAAAACACTGTTCTTTTAAATGATGTTATCATGATGACAGGTGTACATTCAAGATATAACGAAGTTGATGTTTTATCAAAATTGCCAAAGACTATTACAAAACATATTCAAAAAGTAAGTTATTATTTCAGTCTTCACATAGACAATAATTTTTGTCATTTAAAAAATTTAATTTAATCAGAAGTTTTATAGCATAGATATTTATAATGTAAATAAATATTTATCATTAATCAATAATAATAAATATTATTGATTAATGATAAAAAATTCATAAAATTTATCAATTACATTAAAAATTATATTAACTGCAAAAAGTAATTATACTTCCAAAAAGAATCAGTGTAATTATATTAATTATTATCTGAGAACATTTTAATGTAAATTGAACTTTGTAGAACTGTCCAACTTTCACATTTGTTCATTACAATTTCTCAACATGTGTACCTCTTGTCATGTGGCACACATCCAACTGATAATCAGATTCTTCCTAAGCTATCTATGGCATATCCATTGTTACTTCTCTCATGGAACTCACAATTCTATAGCTCCTGCAGATTACTTGTGTTGCACAATGACAAATGAGTTCAAACACAAAACATCATCTCTGTTGTGGAGTTGCTAATTTTATTTTCATTACTTCCTAGAGGTAGTAGACAATAAGACTTTTGAATTCAGGTGGGAGATGAAACTCAGATAATTACACTATCGATTGGTGTACATCACATATGTCTCAGGTAATAATTAACACAATCAGAGCAATTTAAAATGGTAACATTTATTTTGGATAACCCTGTATAATTAATTATTGATATAAACTATATGAAGTTATTATGTGAAAAATACTGTTATATTGGATAAAGTATATTAATAGATATAAATTTTTAAAACTTATTTATCATGGAAGTAAAGACAGTTACATTTTATTTTATGAATGAAATTATAAAACCAATTATTTAATTATTATGATGTTTATTATGTTTCTTTCTTATAGATTTATTTATATAAAGAGAAAAGTCTAGCTGTTGTAACAGTTTTGAACAAAGAAGCTCAAGACAAAGTTCTTCAATTTGAACATAATATAACAATAGATGGAAAAGCAATTAAATTAAGTGCCGCAAACCTTGTTGTGCAGTTTCCCACAGTAAATAAAAAATTTATTTAATCTTTTAATTGAATTATGATCAATAATTACTTATTAAATACAGTCAAACCTGTCTATAACAGAACCTGTATATAGCAAAAACTGTCATTAATGGAAAATTTCTTCAGGTCTTTAAATTTTTTGCAAAAATTAATTTAAATTAACCTGTATATAGTGGAACCTGTCTAATGTGGAAACAGAAAGGAAAATTGGGCTGTATAACAGAAAAATTGGTATCTTTAGCCAATTTAACAATAAGTTTACAAGCGTAGAATGTATAATTTGTAAAAACGTCAAAAAATATAGATACATAATATAGAATAGCAAAATACAACTATTGTATTACAGTAACTTTATTGGGATTTGAACAGAAAGTTTTTGTGTATTTTTATTAACAGCTGTTTTTACTTAACATAAATACGTGATGTAATCATAAGTTATGAAATTTAACATATTAGGGTAGTTGCATCAGTGAATGACCATATTGTCAGAAATTTGTTTAAAATAAGTGCCACAGCAAGAAAAACTAATCAGAAGTGCTGAATTACTGAAAATCGGCTACATTTTAAAATATTCTCTTTCACTGGTCATTCAGAAATGCATGATAGTGTTTATTGGCAGCTTTCTTGAGATGTGTGTGTAAGGTGTAATCTTGTTTGCATTGCAATAAGGTAAGAATTGTGGCAAGGATTCATATTCATATAGCAGCATTTTAAAATAATTATTTATTGATTTTTCCAAAGCATTGAGTAAAGAAATAGTATTGTAGATATTTAAAGTATGGTTAGGGTACAAAAATTAATTCTAACCTTTAAAGGTGTGTAGATAGGGAGGTGGTCACTTACTGGATCTGAAAAGTGATTCTTCTCCAGTGAAGGAATACTTCGGTCATTTAATGCTGATAAAGTAATATGGGTTATTTCATTTCTGAGCACAGAATTCAAAATCTGTGAATGTTGTTTCATACTAAGGTATGAGTGAATGACCAAAAAACCTACCTGTACCAGTAAATAAAATGACCATGGTTCAAAAAATGACCATGGTTCAAAGTTATGTAGTCATTCATTGCTGCAAATTAAAATGGTTTGAGATGAATAATTAAAGATATTTGAATTTATTTTTGTTCAGATAAATTCAAAATGGCAGATGAAATAAATAAAAAGAAAAAGCCTATGGACGTTTTCAGTATAGTGAAGAAGATTTATATACAGCTGTAGAAGCAGTACATGAAAATAAAATAAATGCTAAAAGGCTAGCAAAAAATGTAACATTTCAAAAGAAATTTTAATAAATTACATGGAAAGATACCAATGGAGCAAAAAATGGACAACATTAACTAAAGCAGAGGAAAAATGGATTATTGGGAAAGCCGAATTGAGTTTACCCATGCATCCTGATGAAGTAAAAGACACAGTTCAGAAAGTTATGAAAGATATGAAACAAAAGAACCCATTTAATAATGATCACCCAGGAAAAAAATGGCTAAAGCTTTTTCTAAAAAGGCACCTAATGTAGCAGCAAAGAATACAGAAGTGATATCCAAAGCGTGAGCAGCAGTTTCAAAAAAGATGATAAAGAATTGGTTTTAAGAATTAAATAATTATTTGAGAGAAGAACGTGCAAGTGATATTCTGCAAAATCCTTACTGTATCTTCAATGCAAATGAAACAGGGATGTTGTTTTGTCCAAAAATTGGCAAACTTCTGGACCTAAATCATATACGAACTTTTATAACATTGCATCAGGACAAGAAAAACTGTATCACAGTATTGTGTAATTTTTCTGCAAGTGGCCAGTCAGTAGATCCTATAATAGTGTTCCTATACAAGAGAATTCCAAAGCATATTGCATATTCGGTTCCAGATGGCTTTGCTGTAGGCAGAAAAAGTGATTCGGGATGAATGATAAGTGCCACATTTTATGAATATGTTGCAAATGACTTTTAATANATCAGGACAAGAAAAACTGTATCACAGTATTGTGTAATTTTTCTGCAAGTGGCCAGTCAGTAGATCCTATAATAGTGTTCCTATACAAGAGAATTCCAAAGCATATTGCATATTCGGTTCCAGATGGCTTTGCTGTAGGCAGAAAAAGTGATTCGGGATGAATGATAAGTGCCACATTTTATGAATATGTTGCAAATGACTTTTAATACCTTCTGTCTTCTGGATAAGAATATTCAGTTTCCTATATTATTGCTTCTTGACGGACATAAATCACCTATAAATAAAAAACTGTATAATTTTTGTGTTGAGAAAAGAATTTTCTTTTTTTGTTTGTTGCCAAATGCAACTCATATTATCCAGCCTTGTGATTTTGCAATTTTTCGACCACTTAAATGTCAGAGGAGAAATGTCAAAAAACACAAACAACAATCATCAAAATCAGTTTACAAAACTAACTTTGCATCTTTATTCTTTAACACTTACAAGAAAACTTTGAAATTGGAAACAATTCAACATGGGTTTGAAACATGTGGTTTGTTTCCTTTTGATCCAAATAGGATGGATTAATCAAACTGTATTTCTGCTAGGCATAAGAAATTGTTTTCCAAAAATAAACCTGATTTATCAATTAATTATGGAGAACTATATAAATGTGCACTGCAAATGATAGAAAATGAGATTCCACTTAATTTGTTACAAGATTTCAAGGAAGCCATTAAATCTGACAACAATTAGATAAATTTAGAAAATTATTATTGCAATATTGCTTATCTTTGAAACACATTTTTGTATGGATTATCAAACTGATAATTTCTATAATGTACATATATTTTTGAATTAAAGACTTTTTCTAAAAATTAAAATTTTTATTCCAATTTCTTAATCTGAAATTACATGACTGAATTACATAAAATTGCCAACACATATATAATACAATGATATAAAATTGCATATACGAGGCGTGTTTTTAAAGTAAGTACTGTTTTGAAATATAAAGAAAAAAAGCAAACATTTTTAACAAAATTTTTATTTATGTGAAGGCCCATATTTTACACTACTTTTCTACATAATTCCCATTAATATTGAGACACTTATCGTATCGTGGGACCAGCTTTTGTATTCCATCCTCAAAGAATGTTGCCGCCTGATGAGACAACCACTGCAGAACGGTCGTTTTGACTTCGTTGTGATTGTTATGGCGTTGCCCTGCCAGATGCTTCTTCAAATGCAGAAACAAATGATAGTCACTCGGCGCTAGGTCGGGACTGTATGGAGGGTGGTCTAATTGTTCCCAGCCAAATGATGTGATTAGGTCTTGAGTTTGATTTGACGTATGTAGACGAGCATTATCGTGGTGCAAAATGACACCCTTGCTCAGTAAGCCCCGCCTTTTGTTTTGTACTGCACGGCGCAGTTTTTTTAGTCTCTCAGTATGCAGCTGAATTGATCGTTTCACCATGAGGCAAAAAATCAACAAGCAACACTCTGTATCTGTCCCAAAACACCGGTCAGAGGGCGCTAAATGGCTTAGTCAATGGATGCAGGAAAATTTTGCTCTGTATTCGAATTGAGTTTTTGCTGAAATTCTTACTTTCAGCTCTAAATGTTATATATTTCTGGATAGCATTTTCCGTGTGGATTAAGAATCTGTTAAGTTTTTCAATGTACGACAATTTTTTGCGAAGTTATTAGTTTTTGAAAACTGAATACTTTTAAAATTTTCAACATTCTTCTACAATGACTGTTGCCATAGTAACGGTCCATAGAAGATTCCAGAATTTTTACCGGAAGTCGTATGTTCTTTCTTCATATTACTTTTTTTTTTGAAAATTATTAATTTTAGAAGTTATTATACTCAGTGATGGCTATTGAAGAATTTCTGGAGGAATCTGAGGAAGCCATTGAGGATTTAAAGAGATATTTCCGTAATAACCCAAAAGGGCGATTGGGTACCGAGGAACATATTAGATTTATTACAGATAAATTTATTACCTTAGTGAAGAGCGCCGAAGAGGTAATTAGGAAAAATTCCATATCAGATTTCCTGCTTCAGAAATTTGATTTGTTGGCAACGAAAGAGGATGTCAAACAGCTGCTTGTTGCTCAGAGTGACAAAAATTTAGAGGCTATTCAGGAAGTGAAACAGACTATTTGTGACTTAGAAAAACCTCCACTTTTAGGGGTGGAAGGTTCTCAAGGGACTACTGCTCTGTCATATAGAGATATTTTACAAT
>NW_019384988.1:212343-242373 GCF_000671375.1 Centruroides sculpturatus | reverse complement strand
CAATGATATTTCCTGAGCATTGGAGAAATGTGATGTTGAAAATGATCTACAAGAAAGGAGATAAATCAAAGCCTCAGAATTATCGTCCAATTGCATTGCTTAACACTTTTAGAAAATTGTTTACTGGAATATTGGCAGATCGGTTGAGTCAATGGCTAATGGAATTTAATATTATTTCTCAGTTTCAGGGAGCATTTGTTCAAGGAAGAGGAACTATGTATAATGTTTTTATACTTAACGGGTTAATACAGTATGTTTTGTCAAGGAAAAGACGTAAAATTTATTCGATATTTGTGGATCTGGAGAAGGCGTTTGATAGAATTAATCTTAATATTCTGTGGCAAAAGCTATATTCAATAGGACTTTCAACTTCGTTTATTAGGCTACTTAAAAACCTATTTTGTAATACAAGGTATTATGTGAGTGACAACTTAACAACTACTAAGGGCGTTATTTCTGGTGGGGGCTTACCACAGGGAGAGCCTTTAAGTCCTTTGCTGTTTATATTATTTATTAACGATTTACCACAACTGTTCTCTACTTCAGAAATTTCGGGCTTTGCACTAGGAGATTCTGTTGACTTGCATTGTCTAATGTATGCAGATGACGTAATTTTGTTGGCAGATTCAAAGACGGGTTTACAGCGAAAACTTTCTTTGCTGGTTGATTACGCAGAAAGAAATGACCTCACAGTTAATTTACAAAAAACGAAGGGAATGGTTTTTCGCAATGGAGGTAGATTATCAAAATCTGACAAGATATTTGTGAATAATACTGAAATTCGATTTGTCACATATATTAAATATTTGGGAATACATTTTTCTTCATCAGGTACATTTAATCATCATTTTAGTTTGATAGACGAAGATATTCAGAAAAAGACAGGCTACATTCTCACTGTACAGAAACGTATGAAGCTAAACTCTATGAGAGGCATGTTTAGGCTTTTTGACGCTTTTATTGGTTCCAGGCTGTCTTATCTATTTCCGGTTTGGGGTTTGGAATATCTGTCTAAAATGGAAAAAGTTCAGATGAAATATTTTAAGAGACTTTTTAAAATAGAACGTTCAATTTCAAGTTCTGCAGTTCGTCTTGAGTTGGGAAGACCACCATTGGAACTGAAATTTGTTAAGGTTATTGTTTGGCGGGATTCTCAATGAGCGGCGGCATTTCAATAACACACAAACAACAGTAAACACAGTCGACTGGCTCCGTAATGGCGTTTGTGGCTTCCCAACAGATGTAGGTACACAGCGCACATGCGCTAAGTGCCGACTGCAGCGCTCCAGCAGCGTTATATTAAAACTGTATTTACTTTAAAAACACGCCTCGTAGTATCCTAAAACTCTGGTTATTCATTATTACTCACTTGTGGTCATTCACTAGCTCTCAACTGGTCAACTACTAGAGCCATATGGTCATTCACTGGTGATTTTTAAATTTTAAAAACATTGTCATTAATTTAATAAATATTACAGAAAATTAAAAATTCACTCTTTGAATGAGTAGTGCGAGTTCTTGATAATCAGCAATGACCACTACTTATGTTAAATGTCTGTTTGTTAAGTTATTATATAGAAATATTTTTATCAAGGTGCTTAATCAGTCAACTGGTGCAACTACCCTATTTGTTATGAAGCTTATTTTAAACTTTTTTTGTTTGAATAAAATTAAGTCAAAATGTCTGCAGATAAAATGCACGTTGGGCATATCATGCATGCTTTCTAAGTTTTGTAAAGGATATCATGCTATACAAACAGTAAAAAATACTCATACTGTGTACAGGGAAGATGCTTCTAAACTCTGAATGTGTCAAATGTGGTTTTGAAAATTTTATTTGGGAAATTTTGAGCTAAAAGATACAAAATGTATGGGTCCCCAGAAGCGGTTGAAGAGAAATTGCAGGAAGAAATTGTTAAAGATTGACAAGTAACAACTTGTGAATTTGCAACAAATCTTAGTGTGTCATATACACATATTATTGAAACACTTCATCCACTTGAAATGGTTGTAAAACATGTTGATGATTGTGTTCCACAAGCAGGTTTTTTTTTTCACTTATAGTCAATTCAGTTTGTTTTTTCATAATTTTGTCTGATGAAGGTAGGCAGCAGCTGCAAGGTATTATTTTTAGTTTTAAATTGGTTACTCATTTTTATCTTAGAGAACTTTTTTACGGATGAATGAAAAAATTAAAGTTAAAATAAAAATATTTGTTATTAATCGAAAATTTGTTTTAGCGGGTGGTGATTGTTTGGTCGAGTACAGAGGTACCACTATATTTGATTAATGCAATTTTGGTATATGCAGTAATTTTGAGAAATTTATTAATTTCATTAATCAAGGGGTACCTATAATAGGTAACTTGTATGTAGTGGAAACCTGTCTACTATGGAAGAGTTGTTTGGTCCCTTGGGGTTCTGTTATAGACAGGTTTGACTGTACTATAAATAAATTTTAAAAATTCAATAGTTTTTGATAAATAATTTGGAATAAATTTATATTTGTTAAAAAATACTTAAAAGACTCCACAAATTTAAAATTGTATAACAATATATTTGCTTTAATAAAATATAAAGTATTAAATATCATTAAAATTTAAGTTTAAGCTCTTCCAGATTCACATACATCTTCAGGAACACTTCAAAAAATATAAAATGCCATTACTACATTAATGCACTAAGAATGATTAGGTCATCATGAAACAAATGATAGTTTTTTATTGAAGATTTCTACATACAATTGTTTAATTTAACATAGAGTTAGAATTTAATAGAATTATCCTTATTATTTTGTTTAAATTGTAGAATATTGTCAGATCGTGATTAACTTTAAAAATTAAATTGAAGACAGTTTGTTGAAAATGGAATCACCATTTATTCAGTTTCAATGTTCTGGAATACTAACTTTTGATAACTAACCTTTCTTTGTAGGCTACTTTGATTGTACTAATTGGATATTGTTTCTTTATTTTTAAGGGAAGTTTTAATTTCAATTGCCAAGTAACCTACATAGAAAGGTTTTCCTTTCAAATTTAATATTTGATGATAAAATTTGAAAAAACCTTTGATTTTTAGGGAAATGAAGACATATCATCTAGTAGATTTGCAGATAATGAGGTATCTTAATTAACTTTTATTATACTACTGCAATTTATAGGTTAATTATAAGGTAAAATATTTTTTTTAGGAGTTGCGTTATTCTCTGAGATCTCTGGAAAAACATGCACCATGGATTCATCATGTTTATATAGTTACAAATGGACAGATTCCCCATTGGTTAAATCTTGATAATCCTAGAATATCTATTATCACACATGAGGTATGTTTTTATAAAAGTAATAATAACACAGGTCAACAAAAAAAAAAATTTTTTTTGGTGCCTAGGATTTTAGAACTGATTTTAGCTATATTTGGGTCGCTGAATCCAAATATGAAATCAATTTTTCTCTATCAGCTCTACTTTTTTAGTATTAGGTCTGTAAAACTTGTACAGAACATTTACGACAGTGGACTAATGGGAAAAGAAAAAGTCTGAAATTTGGCGTACCAATGGTTTGGAGAGAACCCAAAAATCACTTTAATGACTGTTATTTCTGTCTAGTAAATATTAATGGAATCAATCGTAACAACTGTAGCAAGTGGACTTATCCTGATTTAGTCTCTGCAAGACGCCCGGTCCCTCACTCACAGGAAGTGCCAGTTCCATCATTTCACCAGCTACCAGAGCTCTGTGAGGACGAGTATCCCTCTGATCCTAATGAAGGTGACTGTGATTACGAGAGAATGTCATCAATTCCTCAATGTTTCAACCAGGATGAGTTAAATGACCTCACCAGAGATCTTAACCTGCCAAAAGAAGCTTCTGAATTATTGGCTTCTGGGTTGAAGGAGAAAAATTTACTGGAGCAAGGAACCAAAATTACCTTTTACCGTACAAGAGAAAAGGATCTGCTACCCTTCTTCTCTCAAGAAGATAATTTTGTGTTTTGTCACGAAATTAGAGGACTCTTGGAAAAAATGGGCCTTCTTGAATATTTTTCAGATGATTGGCACCTATTTATTGACATCTCAAAACGAAGATTGAAATGTGTCCTTCTACACAATGGGAACAAATACGGTTCAATACCAATTGCTCAGGGGCGCCGCTAGCTGTTTGAACGCCTGTGTGCAATACCGGTTATGCCGCCCCCTGTTTAACTACGATTACCTATGCTGAGCTTGCCAGAAAGGCTCTTTGCCGCCCCCTGGACGTGCCGCCCACGTGCGGTGCACGCCTTGNTGTCTATACGCAGGCTTCCTAAACAAGCCTATATGTATGTTTGTCCAAAAAATTTTTGGATGAAATACAAACCGCACAACTTCAAAATCGCATAAAAATAATCCGCATAAAAAGAGACCTTACAGTATATAGATGACTAAACTACATAATAAGTAGGTAGTTTTCATTTAATTTGTTACCTTTTTTTGATATCTTAAAAAAATAACTTAGTTATATTACTTTTCCTTTGAAATGTATGTTCAGCGTTAATAAAAGTTATCAAAATGATTAATTTACTGTGTTTTTGTTATTTCTTACTCCTTTTTTAAGTATTCGGTATTCGGCCGAATAGTAACGAATATTCGTTGCATCACTAATATAAAAGTTATTTGTAAAATAAAACCACCTAACAGCCGGGAAGCTATGTAAATGCTTGCTGGATTTTTCCTAAGTAAATAAACACTTCGTTAGGTTTTAATTAAACAATAAATTTTAATTATTGTTAGTAGTCGCTACTCGAAATATATTTGATCAAATAAACTTTTAATTAAATTACTTTGTTTTAAATAGTCGCGTGTTCATCTTAAAATGGAAGAATAAAAATAAAAAAGGGCCACCAGTGGCCAAGCAGTCTTCGTTCCCTAACACTGGGAATTCGGTCGTGGGATCGCGCCTCGCTCGGACGGGCTGGCCACGTAGAGTTTTTCGGGTTTCTCCAAGTCTGTTACGCCTAAATAGGGCCATTTTTCCTTAAAAAGACCCGGAAGGCACCCTTCCTAGTCAGATCGCCCAAGTGTTGCGTTGCCATAACCAAACAAACAAAAAAAAAAATCAGAAGTGATAATTTAAGCATATATAATAGCTTAAATCTACTGTTAAAGAAATAAATTATTGCGTAAATAATATTAAACTTCGTACACACAAACGGAATATTTTTTTTTCCATTTTTTGTTCTTGAGGTCTCAAAACGTTTACAAAAATCTCTGAGGGTCAAATTTGACACAATTCCAATGTTTTCCCTTATTATGTGTAAATAAAAGCCGGGAAAGTAAAATTAAGAATGTTTAGAAATGCATTTAACTTATTGATACAGAATATTTTATCTTGTTTAGAAACATTTACATAAAAAGTTAAAGAAAGAAATGTCTTATTATTTACTTTCAAAATTAAAAAATATTAAGTGGGGTCATTGACTCTCACCATTGCAATTAAAGGTTAAAAACCCTTTCCTTTGCACACTTTTAAACAAGTTAGAATATTCTAGCTTGTCGCCTTTACATAACACTTATGGCACGCTCCTTCACTAAAGGGAAAATGGCGAACGTGTATTCACTTTTTTTTTTAAACATGGCGTCGTTACAGCCACTGTATGTAGTGTGTTAATTTATTTATAAAGAAAGAAAGGTGATGTCTGTATTCTAGCTCGTTGGTAATAACTATTCAAAAGCATTTTAAATATTATAGTTTCTTTTTGTATAGCAATTACTGTACAGTGGAACCCCGGTTAACGAACTTAATCCGTTCCGCGACTCCGTTCGTTAACCGAATTGTTCGTTAACTGAAGCAATTTTTCCTATAGAAATCAATGCAAATGCAAATAATCCGTTCTAGAAATTTTTGTGATTTTATTTGTAATATACAGTAATTATCTTTGATGAAAATGTAAGAAAACGTAGTATCTATCGTTACAACAACAAACATGTAAACTTTGTTTAATAAAATAGCACTGTACATACCTTCGTTTGTTGTAGTTGGTGGCAGAAAAGTGGAGATGTACGAACCTTAATGCTTACAAGGGGAATCCCCACCAAAAAATAACGGGTAGCACTTCATTGGAAGATTCTTCCAGTCGAAGTCTCTTTCGGTTAAAAAAACCCACCAGTGGCTAAATGGTCTTTGCACCTTGAACACGGGGGAGTTCGTTCTTGGGTTCGCACTTCATTCAAACGGGCTGGCCACGTAAAGTTTTCCGGGTTTTCTCCACGTCTGTAATGCCTTAATATGGGCCAGTTTCCCTTAAAAACACCTCCCAGAAGGCATTCCCCTAGGCAGATCGCACAAGTGTTGCGTTGCCATAACTTAACAAACAAACAAACTCTTTCCGTAAGGAACAAGAAATTGATCTAAAGTTGATTGTCTTACTATTAATATTTTAATCAAAATTTTTCTCAAATGCAATAGCGCATTGTCGTTTATATTGCGTTGTCGTTTTCTATTGCCACTATGACTTTTTTTTTCTTGGATGCCATATTGATTAAATATATAAATCACAAAACTGAAAAAAGAAGCATAGCACAAACACTCGGAAAAGCAATGCTTAACTCGCGCATGGCTAACACCAACTAAAATTTGACACAAAATACCGTTACGTTCGTTATCCGAATTTTGTTCGTTATCCGAGACAAATTTTTTGCAAAATAAAAGTTCGTTAACCGATTTGGTCGTTAACCAGGACGTTCGTTAACCGGGGTTCCACTATATACGCCTGTAATTTACAAACCGTTCGTTCTACATAAAACCTACAAACAAAATATTTCTCCAATTATATTAATTGGAATAAAATAAATTACAGATTATGAAAATTTATTAAATGTACTTCGTTTTATGTAATTTATAGGGTTTATTATTCTCCCACTTAAAGATCGCCTATTATTAAACGTTATTTGTTTTTCGTGGCGTGACAATCTTTCTAGTGTACCATAAGGCATAGAAAAATCGACGTCAAAAATTATTTAAAAAATTAATCAAACAATACAACAGAAAATAACATTTTTGAACTTTATTGTTTGTATTTTGTTGGAAAATGTTCGATTCAGAAGTTGAAAATTAAACAGAAGCTAGACTTGCAAAGCGCGGAATATGCCCTGCCAAACTAAAAAGGAATTTTGATAACGGTACTTTCTTAATATTGAGTGTAATAAGTAAGCAGACTTAAAAAACTTTCAGAGTGCTAATATTTTATATTTTTGTAATGAAATTCACTTGTATATTTTTGAAATTTTACATCAAATGGAAGATTTCATGTTGATTTATCAAATAAATTTTGCTCAGCAATGAAAATCATCTTGAGCAAGAATAAAGTTATTTTCGTTAAATTAGAGAGATTAAAAATAAGGTTAAAATATTTAAAATATTAATAAAAGTTCTAAGAATTAAATTTGGATATAAAAATTGTTTTTTTAATATAAAAGAGATGGGGATAAAGTGACTTTTTAAATATAAGATAGCGTGTTGCTATGAGATGACTTCGATTTAATTGTTTTAAATTCATATTTTTATTTATTTCTGAATAAATATTTATGGTAAACTGGGAAATGTTTTAAAATTATACATAAAATTGGATATTTGTAGTAGTGATTTAATACTTTGACGTAGAAATTTTGACGTAATGCGTGCTATATTTATCGAGACGTCATATTTATCTAACAATTATTTCCAATTGTTCTTTTTTCCATTATTGAACTGGCGTGCAATAATAGAATCTCTCCAGAAATTCCGACTTATCTACATTGTACTTCGACGCTATTTGAATATGAATATCTCGAGAAGGTAAGTATTACTTCTTTTCTTGGTCTGTGATTAAAATTGAATTTCAGCAAACGAAAGACAAAATGAAAAATCAACAGTCATTGGGCGAATTGGAAGCAATAATCAGTAAAGTGATTAATTTTAGAATTTTATTGTTGCAAAATGTATTAGCAGACGTGGATTTAAATCGAAAATCGAGACATTGGACGATTCGAAATGACTTTAGGTATATGTAATTAATCTATTTAGAATATCTCAATATTAATCATATTTTTTATGTTTTAGAAAGTGAGGGACGAAATTAAAATCAGTCGATGTTGGACATATTGGTAATAAACTGCAGTTATGTGATTAATTTATTTAAAAAAATTGGATATTATATTATTGCTTAATTATTGACAGGCGAGGGTTGCAATCGAAAATCAACGGACGATGGAAAATGCAAAATTTGCTTAAGTAAATTCAGACGATTTTAAATTTAGAATTTTCATTAATAAAAATCAATTCAGAGATCCAGTTATTTCTTTAAACATATTGTATGAAAATTAGAGTTTAATATACGTAGAAGTTACATTCCGGTATCTGTAATTGGTGTTTCATGTTTGAATATCAATAGGCCATAGGGGATACATAAAGGAGACTATCTCTTTATTTTTTTTCCATAAATAATTTAACTGGTAAGTTAAATTCTTAATAAATATTATAGCCTAATCGATACAGAAACGAAAATTGTATTGTGTTACATAAGCGAGATTTTTATGTTTTGAACAGAAAACTTGACGGTATTAAAAGTCAAAAAACAGGAAAATGAATATTATCACTTATAGAATTGTAACATTTAAATCGGACAACATTAATAACATAAATTCATGATATAAGAAAATCTTTCAGAAATAATATTGAGCGATTTCCTCAAATCAGTTTCTTCTCTGGAATAAATAGAATAACGAATAAGCATTTGTATTTTATCTACTACACATTTATTTATTTCTGAAAATAATATTTAATTTTTTCAAATAAACAATTAAATTCGTTAATTTTGATATATATATATATATATTACGTCATTGATCATTTAATTTCAGATATGTGACTAGAATATCATCTGGTTTGTACTGCTTCAAGATGGAATTTCTTTTGACATTTCTTTGTGGTAATACAAGAAGGAAGAATCGGGATAAGTAATTTCTAATATCTTTAATATGATAGTCTAATTCTTTTGCAAAATTTAATAAGTATATAAGCTTAGATTGTATAGTATTTAACATTATAATTTGACAAATCAGTATACTTCCTACATTCTTTTTTTTTAAATAATATTTCTCAAGTTATTTTTTTCGGAAAGAACTTTTACAGAATGGATATATTTTTATACTATAACTTATCAAATGAACAGTTAATATAATCAATGCAATATCCACAAACAGAGAAAACTAAAACACGCCGATAATGCTGACATATAACTTGCTCGTTTTATATATAGGATATGCTATGTTGTATTTAAAATACTCGGATTAGTATCAACCTTAAAAGATAAATTTATTAAATGAGACAACGATTCTATTACGAATTTGCAAATATTTTAAATTTTTTACTGTTATTCCATCATAACCTATAACAAAAGCAATTTGAAATTCATTACGTTGCATAATAGTAGAAAAATATTCATGCATAATGTCAATCATTACTAAAATTCTAGATAAAAATTCTATTTGAATCTATTTTTGTACCTTGTGTCTCCAATTCCTGTTTTTATAATTATGCCTATTTCTGAATGTAATAATTTCTAAATAAATCAACGATGCCTACCTAAGGCTCTCTGGGATTTCCTGCATTAATACTTAATTCAAAAATCCAGATGAAACTGATATTCTGAACTAAAAGCAGTGTTGCCGCAATGAAATTTCAAAACGTACTGAAGCGTCTTCAAAAAATGTACTATTTTCCTTCAAAATGTACTAGTTTTATGAATACTTTGTTTACGTGCCTATATATATATATAGGCACGTGCCTATATATTAATATAATATGCTATAAATTATGTGCCTATATATATATATATAGTTTATTGTCAAATAATTTAATTTTAAATCTTATTTTTGGAATTTTTTGAAAGCTATTTAAAATTAATAATATATCTACACATCTATTACTTATTATAAAATGAGCATTACATTGACAACATTTATTAATAATACTATTGAATTTCATCTTAATTTTATAACCAATCGTGCTTTAAAAAAATAATTATAAATTTGTTATATTATATTATTTTATTCTTTATTATACTTTAAATTTTTTTGATGTTATTGCATCACTTTACGAAGTGGTATATACGTAATTGCATCAGTTTTAGTACCTATTTAATTAATTTCAATCATGACAGCAAAAGATAAGGATGCTTGTTTCTTTTAAACTATTTGATGAAAACGTTACATAAAATTGGGGTTGCATAATCATCCGAAATTATTATTATATTTTTGACTGGAAATTACAGGATTTATGCAATTTTAGTTTAATTAATGTCATATAAAAC
Source organism: Centruroides sculpturatus (assembly GCF_000671375.1). Classification (NCBI taxonomy): domain Eukaryota; kingdom Metazoa; phylum Arthropoda; class Arachnida; order Scorpiones; family Buthidae; genus Centruroides; species Centruroides sculpturatus. The sequence goes on along the minus strand of NW_019384988.1, from coordinate 232,049 downwards.
TGACTGCTCGTACAAGTTTGCTTAAAACATGCAACTCAAAAAACCCCAAAATGGCAGCTCAAGAAGTAGATCACGCGTGTCCTGACCTTCTTATATAGACCTTGGAACAGTCGGAAGCGCGGCCATTTTGGAACCATACGTAACATTAACCCTTATTTCTTTTACTACGATTACTAAAATTGAAGTTCATAATTTAAGAATTAAATTATAGTGGTAGAAAATAATATAAAAGTATTTATATTATTTATACTCGTACAATTTCAAAACTATTTTCTGTAATAATTTGTTTCTGACTTAACGGATATTTTGATATTATTGACGACAAAAGTTTAAAATCATTGATTTCCTTACCTGTCCATTATTTTTGTTTGACGGAGTTGAATTGTTTGGACCACGTGGCATGAAAAATTTTGTCAAGGTCCTGATGAGAATGTGCAGACAACTGAACGTGTGAAAGAAGACCACTGAGTCAAGAACGTTTACACGTGCAACTATCTATGTTGCTGACGTCGACGGACACACACCATTTGTATGTTGTTATTGGATAATTTAAATTAGCAAGCAGTGACACTAGTGAGACTTTATTAAATTAATTTTTCTCACTTTTCGTTAAGGCGTGAAATATTATTTTGTACCGTAAATGGTACTTGAAATATTATAATGTACTGAAAATGTACTAAAAATCTAAATGTACTTACAATTTACTGGAAAGGGCAAAATGTACCAGAAAAGTACAAATATACTAGGAACGGCAACACTGACTAAAAGGTTGAGAAGGAAAGTTGATGAGGAGAAGAAATTTCGGTGAAATCCGGTGATCACAGGTTCTGTCGTAGATTTCTGAAAATTAGTGGGACTGATAAAATTACTAATGAGAAAGTATGGAGGAGATCTCAAGCCATTCCATGTCTTCTCTGGACTGTCAAAGATCGTAAAATAGAATTTGCAGGATATTTCTAACAGACTCTTCTTGCAAAAACACACTTTTTAACACTGGAGAGTTTTACTAAAAGAGACCTTAAATGCGATAGGACAAGGAGAAACTTGGTTTCAGAATTTCAAAGCTTAGACTAGCATTCCTATCTACCAAGTATCCAAACGAAAAGCAATTGATAGAAAAAGTTAACAATTTATGATGGAAAACCTTCGTAACGGCACATCATGACTAGGAAATGGATCAGCAACTTGGTGATATCATATATTATAATAATATAATAGTCTATATATTTTATAATTATATATTTTAGTATACAATATCTACCTGTATTTTTAAAATGTGCAAATATGTTATGAATTGTTTACATTTTTAAAGTAATCTTTTATTCGTTGCTAAATTTAACTTATAATGTCAAATCTGTATCGAGAATCCTTCTTTTTCAATAAGAACATTTGATTAATGACATAAAATTGGAGTTTTTGAGAACGATTTGAGTTTATTGAAATAATCGAATAGCAACGAATATCCACTTTTATTCTCTGATTGTTATTCTGTCAAGCAATCAGGGTCAGTTTCTGGAAACCAAAAAACTACCACAAAATGGGTGTCGCCTTGACGTGGCTTTGTGGCTTAATGTGTGAAAATTTTATTGAAGTTTTACAGATAATATTTTTCGCAGACTAAGTACATCCGACAGAAATTTCAAAAGTATTTTAAAATAATTTTTGTCAAGTAGTGTTTTGTCTCTTTCTTAAAAACTTACACAGAAACACAATGCATTAAATGTATCGAATATATCGTGACGATCTGCTGAGGAGAGGTGCCCCGGGAGGAGTTCCTGTGGGAACGTGGCCCCTATTTAGGTGTAAGATACGTGAAGAAACCCGAAAAACTCCTCGTGGCTCGCCCATTGATGTTTGTTTATGGCAACGCAACACTTAGGCGATCTGCTTAGAGGAATGCCTTCCGGGAGGTCTTTTTAAAGGAAACTGGCCCCTATTTAGGCGTTACAGACGTGGAAGAAATCCGGAAAACTCCTCGTGGCTTGCCCATTGATGTTTGTTTATGGCAACGCAACACTTGGGCGATCTGCTTAGGGGGATGCCTTCCGGGAAGTCTTTTTAAAGGAAATTGGCTCCTATTTAGGCGTTACAGACGTGGAAAAAACCCGGAAAATTCCACGTGGTCAGCCCGTCCGAGCGAGGCGCGAACTCACGACCGAACTCCCGGTGTTCAGGGAACGAAGACCGTTTGGCCACTGGTGGGCTGCGCCCATTGATGAGGAGCTAACCTGCAACCAGTATTTAGTGACTTCATTCACTCGGCCATTGACAATTCTAATCTGTCATGTTTACATAATTCTAATTCTATTATTTATAAATGAAAATCCTCCGGTTTCTTCAATTGAAATAATTTTGTGACAAGGCCGGATGACCGAGCGGGTAAGATGGCGACCTACTGCTCTGGAGGACCCGGACTCGAATCTGGACTGGTCGAAAAATCCCCAGGAATTTTTCGAGGGGTGTCCGTTCGGATATGTCGGGTCCCGTCCCTCACCACCCGGTCGTCCCATTGTGGGCTTGGCCGAACCTATAATGGGCCTGCTAAAAAGAGGCTCTTTTAGTGCCCACAGTGCGGAAAGAGTTTAAAAAAGTAAAAAAAATTAATAATAATTTTGTGACGTCCTATGAGAAGTTCTTGCATACCAATATTCCGAAGTCAACAGTTGAGAACCACTGCTTTAATCTAACAAAATTGAGAATGGAAACGAAGCAATTTTCAGTGTAGCCCACAAAATAAACTAATGGAATTCACCATTCTATAAATTAAAAATTTTTGGAAGTTTCAAGAAATCGGTCCATCAATAATTGTAAATTACAATTTCTATTTTTACATCGAAGAGATTTTTATTCATTAGATTAAATTGAAACGGATTTTTATTGCATTAAATGAAAGAATATAAACAATAATAAATTATGTATTATTAATGACTAGGCACCGGCATAGACAATAGGAATGGATAAGCACAACCTGTTTAGTCTTTTATATCGTAAGTAAAGTAAGATATAAGGCTAGGCCTCCACTTGTGATTTATAGTCACGGCGACTAATAAATCGCTGCCGCAGAAAATCTATAAGATGCACACACTGCGATAGATAATTCGTTGAATTAGAACAGTTTTCCAAAGTTCTTTGAAACTACTTGTGTGATCGCTCTTTTGCTTCGGGCGAGAAGTAAACGGCAGAGGCATCGTTATTGGGTACATCAATAACAAGTCTTTGTTTTTTTACTCTTTCCGCCCTGTGTGCACTAAGAGGGCCTCTTATAGCAGGCCCATTATGGGTTCGGCCAGGCACACAATGGGCGACCGGTGGTGAGGGACGGGGCCCGACATATCCGAACGGACTCCGAAAAATTCCTGGGGATTCCTTGACCCGTTCGAATTCGATCCCGGGTCTTCCAAAGCGGTAGGCTGCCACCTTGACCGCTCGGCCATCTGGCCTACAATATATAACGGGTGTCGACGTCTTCCGTGCTCCGAAAAGTTTCAAATTGTTGCCTGAAGGCAAGGGAAGACCACTCTGTATTCATTATGTTACGTCGCTTCTTCTTGTGTTTGTTCTGTGAGGTGTTCGTTGTCCGAACAAAAAATCTTTAGCGAAAGTGTTCGTTATCCGAACTGTTCGTACCACTGTAGTTAAAATTTGGGTTTGTAAATATTTTTAAATACTGTTTTTTCTTTATCGAAATTTGTTCCCTCCCTCTGGGTGTCCCCGATAGTAACGCCATGACTACTTCGTAACCGAAATAAATTACAGTAGTCTGATTGATCCAATCGCAATTCCTCAGAATTGTGTTGTCCGCTAGATGGCAATATGAGTCGTGTCGGCAAACATGGCTGCCTCCACGGATAGCATGTGTTCCGCTACGTGTAAACAAACTCCATCAAGAAACTCCATATATCGTAAAACACACGTTACTGCATTAAAATTTTACGACGATTACATACTTGTCGGTAGGTTTAGGTTTATATAATTTAACCTACGCTTATAAAAGTAAAGCTATTATATAATAATTCACAAAAGTATTTTTATACGTTAAACCTTAAACCCGTATGTTCGTGAAAATACAAAACTAATTTTAATGATATTTTCACTTTCATAACCGCATAAAAGTGAATGATTATATCAGGCAAACATTGCTATTTCTAGCTTTGTATTGAAGATACTTTATTGAGAGTATTAATTATTTTTCATATTTTGAAAATACTTATAAGTAATAAAAAAAAAGTAAGTGATAAGTAATAAAAAAAAGTAAGTGATAATTAAACCCTGTTTCTACACAGTTCTTGCTCTTGCACGTTTCTGTAAAAAAATGAAAATTATTGCTTGATCAGCTACTAAACTTGGATTAGGAATGTCTGTGTACGACCAAAGGGCGAGAAATAGACAAACAAAACGAAATTAATTACTAAAAATACAAAAAAGTTTATTTACTTGCTTGGTTGATGCAGGTTACAATTTCGTTTTTTTATTACTAGAGGAATTAGATGTATTTTTACCAATCAATTTCATTTTAAACCACATTTTCATTATATACTTTGATAGCTGGCATTTAAAGGCTTATTTGTAAAAATTTTGTTTGATTCTGTACAATTTTTTTCTTTCGGTGTCTCATGAAATATGGTAAATTGAATGCATTATTTTCAGCATATTTTGCTTTTTTATTACCAAAAATTCAAAATGCTATTCAAGCAAGAAAAAAATTGTGGTACATATATGGAGAAGATGTGTTGATAGAAAGACAGTGCCAAAACTGGTTTACAAAATTTTGTTCTGACAATTTCAATATTGAAGATGCACCGCATTCTGGATGGCTAGTTGAAGCCAAAGAAAAACAAAATAAAGGTACTGATTGAAGCAAACTGTTGAATAACAACACATCAAATCACTAAGAGATTAAATTTGATGAATTGAACCGTTTATGATTACTTGAAATGAATTGGTTTAGTTTCAAAGCTCTATGTGGGTTCCACATGTTCTTAAAGAGAGATGCTCTCTGGTGGGATTTTAAGAAAAAATTTTTTTTTTTTGAGATTTTACCAGACAATTTAGCAATTGATTCAAAAGTGTACTGCCATCAAGTAAACAAATTGAATAATATCATCAAACAGAAAAGGCCAGAATTGGTCAACAAAACAAGTGTAGTGTTTTACCATGATAATGCCAAATTTCTCACAAGTTTGGTCTTGTCAGAAACTGTTACAGCTTAGATGGGATGTGCTATCACACCAACCATATTTGTCAGATCAGGCACCTCAGATTATTACTTGTTCCAGTCTTTACAAAATTTTTTAAACCATAAGACGTTTATTTGAAATGAAAATGTCAAAAATTACTTGGATCCGTTTTTTGTAAGCAAACATCAAAACTTTTATAAACATGGAATCATGCTACTACCAGAAACGATGGCAACAGGTATTTGACCAAAATGGTCAATATATAATTCAATAAAATATTTATTTATTATAAAAATATTGTTTTTTTTGCCAAGGAAAAAAACCAAAATTACTTTCCCAACAATCCAATAGAATTACTTGAATCATTACAAACTTCATTTTTTCCAAATTTTATGAATATTCTATGTTTATTAACATATGAAAACAGTCTGTAAAGATATATATAAGTAATTTGTTAAACTTATTATTTAACAATATACATATAATTTTATATAATAGAAATAATGTTTTGAAGCTAATTATTTTTTGCAATCAAAACTATTTTGCATAATTCTGACAACCACTAAATGGACTGATACTGATACTAAACTGAATTATTTCTATCAAAAGTTTTTTTTTTGTAAACTCAGTCCTCAAAGTTAGTAGATGCATTTTGTATAATTGATACTAATGAATTTATTAATGATATTCAATAAATTAATATGTATTAAATTAAAAATTTTGTAATTTAAAAAATATAGTAATATAAATATTTTGCACAATATTAATTGGGTAATTTATTTTAGGTGAAGGTCATACTCTGGAATTGTTTAATCTTTGTGATTTAATCTGTATTCAACGACTACAGATTTTTAAAAATTGTAACATTCATGGAATTGTGACAGGTAAGCATGATTGAATTACAGAATTGCATAGGAATTAGAATTAGTTTGGATAATACAATATATATCAATAGTATGAAGATTTTACAAAAAAATTTCTTTTGTCTTTGATTCAATTTTTTTAACAAACATTGGCATTTTTGTATGTAAACAACAACTCAACAAATCCAATTTTTGATTAACCTCTTAATGTGCAGACCTGAGATAACTCGGAGATGATACCGGGAAAAATGTGCAGACCCTGAGATGACTTGGCTGACAATACTGGCAGAAACACATCAACCTCAAGTTAACTTTAGCAAACATCAGATATAATATTAAATAATGTATCGCACATACACAAATAAATGTGGATAATGAAAAATAATCTTGAGAAAATCATAAACGTATAAAAGGATGGTTATTTTTTGTACTTGCATTTAATTTGAATAAATTTTGTAACTTGTCATAGTAGACTTATTCTGCATATTGACTTATATATTATATTAATATATATGAATTCAATCATTGTGTACTAATGCAAAAGAAGATAAAATTGTTTTTGATTAACTCATTTCTTGTTTGGCCTTATATGTATAAGTACTATACACAATTATGTTCCAATAATGATTTTTATGGATAAAATATAACTACATATTTTTTTTTGGATGTGAAGCAAAGTGTGCATTATGGCATGTCTTGCTTCTAGCAAAGCATTGCATTATCACATGTTTATGTCAATAAAAGCATAAAGGGACTAAAGCTAGATGATCTGCCAAATTATCAGACTATGATTAAGCTAATGATTTTTTGAGTTGTTGTTTATACAAATGCACACACCATGATAAAGCGATGACTGGCCGAGTGCCATGGAGGAGGTCCATGGACACTTAAAGTCATCTTCAGTTGGTACCACGAGTAATCTATACGGTTATATCTAAGTTAATAGTTTTAGAAGTGAAGATTAGATAGAGGTTCAGATAATTTGCAACATGTCTACACAGTAAGCAGAAGTTGCAGTTCAAGTCCTGTTCCACATCAATTATTTTCTTCCAGAAAGTCTAAATTAACTATTAAAATTATTACAAGATAATGACTTAACCACTTATCTGTAGACAAAATATTTCATATATAATTATTAACTTAGCCTAATCGTAGCCTGATAATTTGGCAGATTATCTGATTGACATTTTTATCTTTTAGAGTTATTACATGTTGAATTAATAAACTTAAAATAGCTAAACTTATTTTTTTTATTGATCAAGATCTTTTGAATGGTTTCCATATTCAGAATCAACTAAAAAACAAAAATAAATGAAAAAAACAGGTTAAATCTAGAAGCAAACTATTTCAAGTTTATTAATTTATTGAATGTGAAAAGTTGAAAAGTTAAATTTAAAATAAGTGATGTGTAAAATCACAATGTGTAAAATAAATTACACATTGTGATTTTTCTTTCATTATTTCTTTATAAAATTTAAAGTTTAGGGTAATTAAGAATTTTAGTTTAAATTCGTAATTTCATATTATATTTGTATATTAATTCAAACTCAATGACAAACTTTATTCTAGATGTACTAATTCTAAATAAACTTACATAAAAATAGAATAGTTTTCCTGTAAGTCTATTTAGCTTCTTTAGTTTGTAAAAATAATATCTTGCTAAAAAATTATAATTATAGTTTTTGAACACAGGGAAACACCTTATTAAATTTCATAAGATATTCATTTCAAAAGTATGTAGTTACAATGTCAATCGAATAATGTGATTAAATTAATGAATTAGCTGAAAATGTATAATTTTATATCTACATTATGTTTGAATATTTTCAATGATATTTTTAACATATTGAGACTTCAAATTTATAAAGTTAATTTTCTATAAACTATTTTTTGTAATATTGATAAAATTTATTTTAATACTTATTATAATTATTTAAATACAGTATTTTCTTTTAATGTAATAATTATAATAATTTTATTATTGGGGATTTCAGATTCATCATCAGAGAAATATCTTGCAATATATGGTGCTAAATCATTAGTAATTGCTAAACTTTTTAATGATGAGAATGTAAGGTAAAAAAAACATTAAGAATAATTAGATTTAAAATATGATTATAAAGACAGTTTATTTATATCAATTTTTTCTTTACAGGATTGAAATACTTAGTCCAGTTCAACAATTAGAAGATTGGATTTGGGATGTTCAATGGTTACATGATACTGAATTTAAAAATCAATGTTTAGCTGTTGCATTAGCTCATAATTCTGTAATTTGTTGGAACTGGAAGAATGAAAACAGTTTTTTAAAAGCAGAGGGCAGCGATAAGTGTATTTTGTATCTTTTTTCAAAAATTTTATTTTCACAATATTTAAGACTTAGTAATTAAAAATATACACTCACTGACCAATGAATTAGAAACAGCAGTTTAATATTTTACTGGACTTGTAGCTTGAATTACATCATTTTCTCAATTTAGCTTCGCTTTTACAATGTGCTGAAGTGCTTCTAAGTCCAATGCACACTAAGCAGTCACTAGATTTTCCTTTAGTTTGCTTAGATTTGACAAAAGTGGACTTTGCTGGCAGATCTGTCATTATAACATGTCCCATATGTTCTTGATGGGATAAAGATCTGGTCTCTGTAGTTACCAGGATAGGTGGAAAAAGTTGTCTTCGTGCTCACTGAACCACTGCTGAACAATTCTTGCATGATGGATAGTAGCATTGTCATTAAAGAAAGAGCTGCCATATACAGGGAAAAAATGCAGCATTGCAGGATGAACTTGATTGGCAACAATGTTCAGGTACTCATTGGAAGTCATCTGATCTTTCAGGAATCTATCTTTTTTCCATCCCAACAGAACATGCACCATACCATAACAATTTCACCAGAACATTGAGTTGTGTTAATGAGGCAAGCAGGGTCCATTGCTTCATGGGGCTCCCTCCAAACCATCTGTCTACTGTCAGTACAGAATAAGGTGTACCATGATTCATCTGACCACATTACTTTTTCCAGTCCTCAGATGTCCAATCATGGCACTCTTGGCATCATTGTAGATGAACTTTCCAGTTATTCACAGAAATCAGTGATTTTCATATAGGCCTACAACTGTTCATACTGATTCTTTTCAGTTCCCTGCACACAGTTTGGGTAGATAGGGTCAGGGATGGGATTTATTAAATTCTTCCATCAATTGCTACACAGAGAAAGTCTTTTTTTCCACACTAGCTTTTACAATGTCAGTTGCATTCCTGAATAACTGTTTTGGAGCTTAATTGTTTCTTTCAGACATCAACTGCAGGCTATTTTTCCATCAATTGAACACTCAGGATGTCTCACCTTTGGAAAAAACTAGTCAGCTCTACAGTTCTTGATATCATGGCTCCAACAAGACAGGCAGGCACCCACAATCAGCCTTTTTTGAAACTCTGTCAAGTCCTTTGTTTTTCCCATTTTCATAAACTTAATGATCATACTGACCAACAGCATTCTTAAATAGGAGCTTATGAACACATGGTAACTCACATGACTCAAGTGTTTTGCATATAAGCTGCAAAATTACATTTACTTAATATGCATGGGAGTTTGTAATTCATTGGCCAGTGAGTGTATGTATATGCACAGTACATACACACTGGGATGATCAAATGAAAAGCTTACTTGTAGGAGCTAGCTATTTTTGTTACTGTCCTGCTGTGCCAGAAGAAACACTTAAATCTTGAACATTTATTTACTATGGTCTTAAGAGATAACATTTGAAACTTATTAGAGAGGTTATGGCCAAAGTTTTCATCTCTAAAACATGAACGCCACCATCTTTCAAATTTCATTCATATTCATACACTAGAATCTCTTTATAAATTACAAGGATATAATAACAGTGTTTTAAAGCAAAATTTATAAGATTTTATTCAAATAAATACATTTAAGTTTGATATTCTTTATTTATTAGGGGAAGAAAAGAAACTAGAAAGACATTCACTTATCAATGTGTACTTCCTTAGATGCTTTCAAAAATTACATAGTATTTGAATTTTATATATTCAAGTTTTCTATTTCTGAAATGTTTCTAAAAGCTTAAAACACATTCCTTCTCAATAATGCAAAATTTGATTTAATAGTTTAATTCAGGATGCTAAGCTGCAGCAAATAATTTAATGTCTTAAAAAAATTGTATTTAAATTCATCAATAATAATAATGTTTTTACAATTTTGTTTACATTCTATTCTTTTTTACTTTTCCAGATGTTACAGAATGTAACATAGGGAAAATATGGTGATTAATCAAATTTTGACCTGAGTTTTTCATTCTTGACATTTTTACACTCAAAGAGCAAAAATGTAAAAAAAATCTTACAAAATTTTGTGCGCGTCTGTCAGCATCTATTTTGCATTATCTCAAGACTGGATAAACTAAAAATTTTGAAACTTGGCAGGACTATTTCTATATATATAGGGCATTAATACTATTAAATTTTGGTGGTTAAAGGTCAAAGGGGCAATAGATGGGAGATGTGTCATATCTCGAGTGGGGTTGGACTTAATAAAAATTTTACTCATTATTGACATTTACAATTTTTTTAAAAACTCATTACTATGTTCTTTTTATAATAATTAATAATATAAAACTTATTTTTTAATAACATCTCATAACAGATGGCACCACATACAATTTTAACCTTCAGCTAGTGTCATGGTATTTTATTTAAATTTAAATATTATTTTGAATGGAGATTTTTATCATAATTTAACAAAATTACTCTTGTTATTATTTAAATTTTATATTGTAGTATAATTGAAAATTATTAGCCTTTCTAATGTTCTCCTTAGCCTCCTGTTTGAATGCTAGGAAGGTCAAGCAACAACCCTTCCTAGCCTCCTTTTATGTTTGGATTATTTTTGATTTCCTTAATATGACAATAGATACTGTGGAAAACTGATTGGCAAGCATTTGAAAAATTTAATTTTTGCAGCTGGAACTGTATTTAAAGAGGTGGTTATTTGGGCACCATGTGATATTTCTAATAATATGAATACAGTGAAACCTCTTCATAGATTACAGGGGCATGAGGTAAGGTTACTAAAGAATTTGAAATATAATAAGAAATGTTTATAAAATGTAATTATATTTTACTGTCAAAAAGTTCAGTACTATGTATATACAACAATACTTTTTTTTAAATTACTTAAATAAATAAAACACCAATAAGTAGTTTCACTTTTATTATTAAAATCATCTTTAGGTTATGATAGTCAAATCATAGATCAGAATCAATACAAAAATTTTAATGTGTAATAAAAATGATAGTATTCATTAATTTTTAATTTATTTAGATAATTTAAGAAAAAGTATTTTTTATAAATAGACAAATAAAGATAGTAATGTGTAATAATTGCAGAAGTAAATATATTAAATATTGTATACAGTGTTTAAAATCAAAGTCAGACTTTGATTATCAAATAAAATTTGTGAGTAAATATTTCTTTATGGTAAAATTAATTATTGTGTTACAATTGAATTATATTTTAATTATGCAGTTATATATTATTATTAATTAATGCTTTCTACAATTTACATTTCACTTTAATTTTTATTTAACATTTTTTATATGTAGGGGATTATATTTTCTATCACGTTTAATTCAAAACTTAGGAAACTTTCAACAACATCCGATGATCGTGTTGTAAGAATTTGGAAATTTTGTACTACTACTAAACATCTAGATCATTTTAATGATATAAATTTATCTCTCAAAGAATGGAAAGATGGATATTTTGAATTACTTCATAATTTCTATGGACATGAAGCTAGAGTTTGGACAGCAGCATTATTACCTTATTGTGTCCTTAGTGTTGGAGAAGTAAGTTTACATCTAATTCAGTTATGTTTAAAACATTCACTTCCAATATAAAAACCAATCATTCAGCTATGTATTTATAATAACCATTCATAACCATATAATCATTTCATATTTTAATATGGTAGATCCCCCTATAAGACGGTAGATACGTTCCGTTCTTTATGAATGTGATTTTGTAGGAATCACAGCCCGACACGTGTGAAGTTTACGGACTACGGCTGTTTGAAAGGTTTTCTTCCATAAAATTAATCGATTCTAGACTAATCCGACTCAACATTTCCAAAATACGTATATTTATTTTGGAAATAATCCGTATAAACTAAGCTATAAACAAAAAATTGTAGGATTACTTACCGAGTGTGCACCATTCGACGTCGCCGTTGCTCAAGCTTGTTTTCATCGTGGAATAGCTCAGCAAACCGTGGCCGTGATTTTTGATGTTATTTTTCTGCGAAAACTTCGCTGAACTTTGGAGACATCATTAATATAAATAATTTTTATCGCCGTTGAATAAGAAATGTTTCTTTCACAAGAAATGTATAAAATTACAGTACTGTATTAGACTTACGGAACCCTAATTTACATACTGTACAGATGATAGTTCGCCTAAACTCTCCATAGCATGGCGCCAGGCGGCGGAAAGCATATATATAATTATAATAAAGTTACAATAAATTAATATATAATTATATATACAGTACCTAATTTATATATAATTAATATATAATTATATGTACAGTACCTAATTTGTATATAATTATATGTACAGACGAAACTAAACTCAATTTACCTGCTTAAACGTCTGTAGCGTGGCACTACGGACGGCGGGAAAGTAGTTCGGCTGCCTGATGACGTTTTACGTAATTATAGGAGTTTTTTTATCATTGTGTATGGATACCGCCACAATTTTTTCGCCGTCTTATAGGAATCGTAATTATAGGAACCAGTCTTATAGGGGGATCTACTGTATTTAACTTTTTCCAGGGATTAACACAACATAAACACAAGATACATTTTAAAAGTAAAATTGACTTGTGCACAAAAGTGAAAATACATAATTGTGTCAGTGAATGCTGATTGGCTAGATTTCTTTTTTCTTAGGTCGAGTTCTATATTATACAAGCATAATAATCTTCTATTTTGAATCTCAACATTCAGTTAACCAATTATTGATAAATTTGTTTGCCTAAAATAATTCATTAATGTTTATTTTGTAAACTTATCTTTTATTTTAAAAGTTATTAATTAAATTATTAATGATTTAAATAATAATTTTAAAATAAGAAAAACTGTGTTTTCTTGTTTCTTTTATTAAGTTACTAAAATTTGAAAGTAATATTCTGAAATATAAAAATGAAATCCAAATATATTTTAAAAATGCATTGAAATGAAAGTAATTAATATATTGTGATTCACAGTTAAAATGTTCTGACTTTTCATAATCCAATGAATATAATCATTATAGAATATGGAAAGAATGATTATAATCTCTGTGGTGCTTCTTTCAAGTCAAGAGCTTTGAAGGAGTACCACAGTAGTCATCTTAACAATCCCAGCGAGGATCATATTGAGAGAACTGCATGGCTGACTCTTGGGTATCTCTTTGAAGAGAACAAGGGTTCCTGATTGCCATACAAGACCAGATCATACATACAAGAAACTACAGAAGACACAACATTCACAGATGGCACTTGTAAGAAATGCTATATTATGCATGAGACTATACAACGTTACATTGGATTACAAGCTTTTAACACAAACTGACTACTTAGGCTACATTGATATAATCAAATGGCAAATATAATATGCTAAAGCTTGCATGTAATCATAAACTTATAACATTCAGGAACCATACTACAGTAAATGCGTACGACTAGTATACATGCAAAATTCGAATTTTGTCATTCAGAGGTATATGTTTTTTTTTCAACTTCTATGTCTAGATGTAAACTTGTATAAATCATGTGATAATGCAGGTTTTGCTAACACAATTTCCTATAACACGTAATGTATAGCCCACATTGTACGAGACTCCACTGTACAAATACATAACTCAGACAGTCATGAAAAACAACACAGAAAATATACTGTAACTGAGTCATAATCACAAACAATACAATATATCACAATAGACCAGACATCACATTTATTGACAAACAAAACAAAATTGCACCCAACATAGACATAGCTGTACCAAACATCTACAACATACAAAATATACACACTAAAAAAATTATAAATATTCAACTTGTTTTTAAAAATTATAGATAAAACTAGTTTGAAAGTTGTAATTTATGCCAGTTTATTAATTTAGTTAATACTTATAAATACATATTCTTGAATAAGAAAAATTAACTCAAATTCACATGTCTATGAAATATAGCATTTGTGAAGAATGGTTGAAGTATGTGTTGTGCCAAGAGCCCTTTGTAGAAGTATTGTACCATATACCTTACAGCAAAGTCTTGAAATATTAGGTCTTTACAACAACACACATGTCACACTGTAGATGGGTGCTGTACTAAACACGTCTCATAGGAATTTCTTAAACACTTATTTATATTTAATACATAAAAATATAAATACGACTTTTAAACAAAGTTAAAAACTTTGTGTCTGTCCTTCCTTTTCGCCGTTTTTCACCATCAGCAATCCTTTAAAAAAGTTCACAAAATTACGGAGGCGACCTTTCCTTTGAGGCTACTACCTCCGCAAGAAAATGTAAAAATAGGTAGAGCGTCCTCTGGTGTTTTTGCCACATTCACAATAATACATTTTAAGTAAAAATAAAATTCATGGCCGGCGTTATTTACATTTAATACATAAAAATATAAATACGACTTTTAAACAAAGTTAAAAACTTTGTGTCTGTCCTTCCTTTTCGCCGTTTTTCACCATCAGCAATCCTTTAAAAAAGTTCACAAAATTNGCTCTACCTATTTTTACATTTTCTTGCGGAGGTAGTAGCCTCAAAGGAAAGGTCGTCTCCGTAATTTTGTGAACTTTTTTAAAGGATTGCTGATGGTGAAAAACGGCGAAAAGGAAGGACAGACACAAAGTTTTTAACTTTGTTTAAAAGTCGTATTTATATTTTTATGTATTAAATGTAAATAACGCCGGCCATGAATTTTATTTTTACTTAAAACTTATTTATATGTTGTTTATGTATGTATCAAATATTTTTTTTTCCTGTAGTTTAGACCAAAGCCTTGACTTTGGTCTAGCAAAGCATCCAGGTATCGGTATGTATGCTATACAGCAGGGGTGGCCAACTTTGTATACATAAGATCTACTTTTTATCTTAAAAATGTGTTGCAATAGACTTGTTCTCATTGGCATAGTCTAAGTGGATTGGGGAGGTGTGAAATACATACTATGTTTAGATGGGTAAGAAACGCCACAATTTAATTTAAAACATGAAAAAAAGGTACTTACATTTTAAACAGAAGACAAATTGAGACTCAACGTTGTCACTTTCAGGACCACCACTTCATTCTTCCTCTCTCTACCGTGTCCGACCTACTCTCTCTGTCCCTCTTACCACCTTTCTTTTTTTTTTTTGGTTTTATGACCCTTTATCTACATTTCTTATTTTCCTTTTACAACTGTATGCAAATGGATTGCACACGGACTGATGAAACCGCATCTGAGGGAGGACACGGAGGTCCGATATCACTACAGTTGTGTTTATGCGTTGTGTTCAGTTACAAGTGTAACACATTAAGTCAAGACACTGCAATCAATCAACTTGTTGGCCACCCCTGCTATACAAGATACACTCTGCCAACAATGTAATAATAATAATAATAATAATAACACAACAACAACTTTCCCGTAGTCATCACCTGGTCGTGGTGGAAGAGCCCAGTAATTTTACTGATCCATAGGGCAATCCAGGCTGGAGCACAAGCTTCTGGTAGGGACACCCATGCCAGTAAGGTCTATGGGGAGAAATGAAGCTAAGAGTGACCACACACCCACATTCTGTGGAGATAATCATTATGGTAGTAACCAGATCTAAGTATGATACCGGCTCGGACGTCGCCCGGGTTAACAAGGTCCGCGTTCGTGGGTTAGGCAGAGGCTCACGTTCGAAAAATAGGCTCCAGTCTCCCTTGGTTACCGGTGGCGAAAGCAGCGCCGGCCCAAGCATGGCTACTGCAATGCCCTCAACAGATGTGAGGAATCAACCTAGCCTTGGTGTTTCTGTGGCAATGCATCCACAGACCACAAAGGCTGGAAAACCACGCCAACGGATGAAATGGACAACAGAAATGAACGAGTTTATCATCCGCACTTACTACACCATCACAAGACTCGAAACAAACATGACAGCATACAGACAACAACTACACCACATATTCACACAACAATATCCTCACCTCACTGTCACCGAACAAAGGGTTGTTGATCAAAAACGAACAATTATACACAACAACCTTATCCCACAAACAACACTTGAACTTATCAAACAACAGGTTGCTGATCAAATACATCAACAGACAGAAACATTTAACATTAATGAAGATCACGTAACCTGTCAGGATAATACAGCAACAAGCACTGATTACAGCACACACACAACAAGTACCACTAATGATACTGCAGGCACTTCCCCATCCATCACTGATAACATAGACATAGAATTAGTTAATACGCTCTCACTTATATTTCAGGAAACAATCATTAAATATACTGGTACAGATCCCACACAAAGACCACGAATACCAAAAATCAACACGTCAAAGGCAGTAGGAAAAACACTAGATTATGTAAACACTCACTTACTACCAAACTACATTAATTCAATTTCTACACTTACAGACATTCATACATTAGTTTATGCTGGGGCAGTCACAGTAGTAACACACCATGGACTGAAAATACACTCACAGACAGACGCACACAAAACACAATTCTATCATAAGCCTGCCTGGCAGAGAAGAATAGAAACACAAATAAATGACATTAGACAGCAATTAGGCAGGCTGACACAATACACTAAAAACAACATAACACTGTGAGATCTGGAATTTTGTTAATCTAAAAATTTAATTATTTTACTTCTATTATATAACGGATTGGGGGAAAAAAATGATCTTAGTTGAGAACATTTGAAACTCTCCTTTCATATATACAAGGTGTGTTCAAAAAGTATCGGACCTTTGGTCGGCAAAAATAAATTTATTGATTTTGATGTACAAAACCCTAATCCCCTTCAAAGTAGTCTCCTTGGTAATGTATACACTTTTCCCAGCGTTCCTGTCATTGCTGGAAACACTGCTGGAATGCATCTTTTGGAATGGCCATCAGCCGGTCTGTCGGATTTTGCACAATGTCTTCTCTCGACTAAATTTGGGTTCCTTTTAGTGGCATTTTCAGCTTGGAAAATAGCCAAAAGTCACACGGAGCCATGTCGGGAGAGTACGGAGCGTGACGAACCACAGGAGTGTTATGTTTGGCGACGAAAACCCGAATCAGATGCACAGAATGGGCGGATGCGTTATCACGATAGAGCTGCCAAGTTTTGATCGACCACAGATTCGGTCGTTTGCGTCGCACAGCATCGGAAAGACGACGAAGGACCTCCTGGTAGTACTCCTTTGCGATGGTTTGGCCTTGTGGTGCGTACTCATGACACACCACCCCACGAGAGTCGAAAAAACTGTCAACATGACTTTTGATATTTCTGCGGACCTGCCGCGCTTTTTTTGGCCTCAAGGATCATCCCCGAAAGCCTGCTGAATCTTGTGAATGGTTTACGCTCGGGTATCTTTAAGGTTTTTGGCAAAATTTGATGTAATATCGCTGCTCACGTTGTTCAGTCATTTTTCCAGCTTAGTGGAATTCGACGAGAGCGCACTACATGACCTCACTCATAGGCCGATTGCCAACGACTGACGCTTCCTGCAGGCAGGAAAAAATTCAGGGCTGTGCATGACTGTCCCCTCCACAACTCCATCGAAGGAGGCCTCTCGCGCATCATTGGTTTACGCGGAAAAAAAAGGGTCCAATACTTTTTGAACAGACCTTGTATCAACATTCTATTGTTCCCACACAGCCTTCAGCTCGACTTGCACAAAAGTTTATAGTTAGCATCCAAATTTCATCATTTGTTTTGGGTCCCGGGAACAGCTATAACCTTTATCTCCTATAACAACCAATCATGTGACTGATTTTCCCAGCAAAAAGCTATAAAAGATGCTTCCTTTCCCCTCTCTGGGAAGTCTCTTAACGAAAGCCGGACCGATGTCATCGGATTCTGTCAAGTTGAATCTCCGAACCCGCCATAAATTCCGAAGCTCCAACATTGATACTGTCCTTTGCCACAGTCGCAAACTTTTATACTTGTGCCAATTTGGATTACCCTAAAAAACCCACATGTTGGATATTTTTGTGCCATTAATGAACTCAAATCTTTGTGAAAACCTACAAAGAGGTATGAAAACCCATGTAAACTTTCTTGAGCCTTTAGGCATTTTAACGTCAAGATTAGTGTTTATAGTTTTGTCGATCTTGTGTAGTGGAAATAAACTTGTTTTATTTGTTAAACGGTATACTCCTTTACTGGTATACTGCCTACGCCTTATCATTGACCCCAATTACTCACCCTCCACTTGACCGACATAGAGCAGAAGTCCCGACTCTCGGGACCAGAAATCGTAGCATAGCCATCTTGACAAGTGGCCAGAAAGGGAGGTCCGACCATCCCCGACTTCCCTGGCGGTTCACAACACCCAAATTAAAGAAACAACTCAAAAACATTTTCAAGAAAATCAAAACACACACAAAACACAAACATCACAACACACACATTACAGAATACATCGATACACTAAAACAAAAACTCACAGCCAAAGCACATAGACTCAAACGATACAAAACAGGCACACTACGAAAACAACAAGATAAATTATTCACAAACAACTTCTACAGACAAGTCAGTACTAAAACAAACACTGATACAAAGCATAGTGGCACACCAACAGAAGAAGAACTCACAACTTATTGGTCTTCTCTTTGGTCCAATGTTGTTACACACAATGCTAATGCAGTCTAAATCGAGGAGGAGAACAGAAACATGCACAACATATCAACTATGCCCTGTGTTGAAATAAACATACACAACATCCACTATGCTGTTAACAGAACACACAACTGGACACCTGGTATTAGCAACATTCACAATTTCTGGTACAAAAAGTTTACATCACTGCACCAGGAACTAGCTAAACATCTAACACACATCATAGTCAATCCACAAGACATGCCAAAATTTCTTACTCAGGGCATCACCTACATGAAACCTAAAAACAACACCACCACAGACCCCACACAATACAGACCAATTACATGTCTTCCAACACTACAAATTATTGATATCCTGTATCACAAACAAAATATACAAACACTAGTAGCCCGGGACGCCCCCTAGTGGGCGTTCTTTACAAATTTCCATGAGGCACGGTTCCTTTGACTTTTTTGTTCCTATCAATATGCTGTACAGCTCTGTTAAAGTCCCAATGGTAAGATTTACCCTCCGAATGAAGAGGTGGCGACCCCCCCAAACTGTAGCCCCTGTGCGAACAATAAAGTTAAAGGAACCATACCCCTACTCGTGATCCTTCGCGAGATATAAGCCCCTGAAATAATAAATTCCTATTACAAATATACTGAATTATTTATATTGTTATATTGACCAAATAATAATTTATGGGCCAAATGAATAATAATAATTCATATTGTTAATTTAAATAAGAATTAAAATTGTTAATTTGAATGTTTGAAATATGACACA
>NW_019384988.1:178468-212105 GCF_000671375.1 Centruroides sculpturatus | reverse complement strand
GGCAAGCACACAAACAACACAGAAACATACACATGGCATATATAGACTACAGAAAAGCATTCGACAGTGTTCCACACAGTTGGCTGCTACATATTCTACACATGTACAAAATTCATCCGTCACTCATTGCATTCTTCGAAAACACTATGCAGCACTGGAGAACAACACTACATCTCGGTGTTAGTAACACTTCCATACAAACAAATGAAATATTCATTAGGCGAGGAATTTTTCAAGGAGATTCTTTCAGTCCTCTCTGGTTCTGCCTAGCCTTGAACCCATTATCCAACATGCAAAACAATATGCAATATGGCTACAATATCAGACATAAAAAAACAACACAGTTTACGCTGTCACATCTCATGTACATGGACGACATAAAAATTTATGCATCCACACAGAAACAACTTCATCAACTCCTACAAATCACACATTCATACACCAAAGACATACAAATGGAGTTAGCCTAGACAAATGCAAAACACTTCACATAGAAAAAGGAGTTCTGAAGAAAGATTTTGCACTTGGAAATGGGGACATTATTGAATCCATGGAAGAGGGCGAGTTCTACAAGTATTTAGGATTCCAACAGGCCAAACTAACAGAACATACACAAATAAAGCAAAGATTAATTAAAGAATACCAAAGTAGGTTAAATGCTATCCTCAGAACACAGTTAAATGCAAAACACACAGTTAAAGCAATAATCACATATGTCATCCCAGTACTCACATACTCTTTTGGAGTTATACATTGGACTCACACATATCTTGAGCAAATCCAAAGGAAAACAAGAACACTTACTAAGCATAAACATCATCCTAAATTCGCCACAGAAAGAGTAACCCTTCCACATAAAAATGGCAGATGTGGCCTGATTGACATAGTTAACCTTCACTATAAACAAATACAGTCACTGTGAGAGTTTTTCTACAAAAAACAGTAACTCTAGCAGACTCAAATAACACACCATTAAACTTACACTCACATCATACAGACATGACACAACATATAAAAAGCATAGATGCCATCAAGCAATCGTGGGCTCAAAAGGCACTCCATGGTAGGCATCCTTATGACCTGGCCCAAGATTTTGTTGACAAAACTGTGTCAAACAGCTTGTTAGATCAGGGATGTCTTTTTGGGGAGATGGAAGGATTTATGATTGCCATACAGCAGTGTTTCTCAACCTCTAACAAATCATCGCCCCTTTCAATAAAACTGTTACGTAGTATCACCCCTTCACT
This sequence comes from Centruroides sculpturatus, assembly GCF_000671375.1. NCBI lineage: Eukaryota > Metazoa > Arthropoda > Arachnida > Scorpiones > Buthidae > Centruroides > Centruroides sculpturatus. The sequence goes on along the minus strand of NW_019384988.1, from coordinate 210,858 downwards.
TCAAAATTCTGATGCCGAGGGCCAAGGCTAACGCCAAATTTGACTGCATTGGATAGACTTGTGACTACTATAATGTTATTTGTTTAATTATTGTACAATGTAACGAATAAAATATCTAATTATTCTTAATATAATGTTTTACTATATTGCCCAGAAAATTGTTTTTCGCCCCAAAATATAAATTGTTACTAATCTCCCCCTCACCATGGAAAAACGCCCGCACGGGGGCGATATCGCCCCCATTGAGAAACACTGCCATACAGGATCAGGTCATAACTACTAAAAACTACAGAAAACAAATACTCAAAGATACAACACTCATGAATGACATATGCAGAAAATGTCACATTATGTCAGAAACTATACAACACATTACTTCTGGTTGCAAGCTCTTGGCACAGGCAGATTATTTACACAGACATAATCAAGTAGCAAATATAATACACCAAGAGCTTGCAAATAAACACAAATTATTAGACATCCACGAACCATACTACAAATACATTCCACAGACAGTATTGGAAAACAACATGCACAAAATCTACTACAACAGAATCATAATCACAGATAAAACAATTTACCACAACAGACCAGACATCACACTCATTGACAAACACAATAAAATCACATACATTACAGACATATCTATTTCAAATACTCACAATGTACAAAACACAAGCACTGAAAAAATTAGCAAGTACATAAAACAGCCCAGGAAATAAGGCATCTTTGGAGGATGGATAGGGTGCTTATTGTACTGTACCTGTCATTCTCTCCTGTACAGGTGTGATACCACACACACTACACAAAAGCCTGGGAACATTACAATTGAATAGAAATACATACATCACACTACAGAAGGCCACTATATTGAATAAATATCATATTGTTAGGAAATTCCTGAATACAGACACACACACTGACACAGTTTTTTAATTTTAGTTTTGTTTTGGTTACTATACCTTGACTCTGGCCCGGCAAAGTACACTGCCACCGGTGTCAACTGAGTATATAATTCACAAAACCCAACATAACAATAATAATAATAGTATATATTATTTTGTCTGCATTTATCTTTACAGAATTTATTCTATTAAAAGAATTAGTATAGTTTACTTTATAAATATTTATTAAATAAAGAAAAATTATTTATTTAGGATTCAACAATCTGTTTTTGGAATTATGATGGTAAACTTATAAGGAGAGAAAAATGCCATTCAGTGAGTAGTATGATTTTGTACTAATGAATTTAATTACAGATCTATCAATAATATCTAAAACTGAAAAATCATTATCATATCAGTTTTATTTGAATTTAGTTTACAAAGGTTTTTGATCAATGGTGACTAAATCTTATTTTTTAAATAACTGCATTGTTATAAAATATTTTTATTAATATTTATAAAAATACAAACTAAGTGAATTAGCTAAACTAAAACATGAATGTGTATATAATCTTTATTTTGCATTTATTTCATATCTATTACATAGCTTAATTTACTCTCATATGATTTCTACCTTTTTGTCAATAAATTAAGATTTAATACAGAAAATGAAGTAAACAATAAAGTAAACAATACAATTGTTTCTTAATTTACAATTGAAAGTAGTTATTTTTTGTATTAATACATTTATATGTTTCTGAGGAAAATGTTTTGCAAAGCAATGTGATCATATAAAAAATACAATGTATATAAGACAATAAAAAAATATTGAAGAAATAAATGTAATTGTTTTACAGATATTTTTTAAAATTCTATTCTCATATTGATAAATATTTAGGAAAAAGTAAGTTTGTAGTTTTATTTAAAAATTTATTTTATATTTTCACAGAAAATATTAAAATGAAAGGAAAAATTATATTTGTATTTAATGCATAGAATCTTATAAAATAAATCTTAATTAATTTGGTTGATTACAAAATTTTTAGTATAAAATCTTTATTCATTAATTCATTCATTAATTCAATTTAAATAATTTGAAATGAAAGAAAAATTGGATGAGCTGTTGTATATTTTAAAAATAACTTTTTATTAATCTACACTATTATTATAAAGAGGTAACGTTTGTAAGTAAGTAAGTTTGGATGTAGCGAGTAATCTCCGAAACTACTCATCCGATTTCAAGAATTCTTTCACCAATATTTAGAATGGAACTTCAGGGTGGACATAGGCTATATATTATTCCATTAAACATTCATATAAATTAAAAGATATAATCTAGGTTAAGGCTTTTATGTCCAACAGATGACGCTACGAGTACGATGTCCTAAGTTTGCTTTTCTGTGAGGCATTATGCTTTTCTATGAAAATGAACTAAAGCAGATTATCATCTATCTATCTATCTATCTATCTATCTATCTATCTATATAAATAAAAATGTAATGTTTATTTGTTCCTACCGATTCCTTTGAAATTTTGACACAATGCTGCATTCGAATACGCTCGTGTTTTTATATAATATATGTGTTGAAATTCCCCCACTGAAGGGGAATGGTTAGGATTAAGGCTTACTGTGACGAACTTGGCTTCTATTATACTATTTTAGATGCATGTTTTTGCATTTTTGATTGCGTTTTAATAGGGTATGTCAAGAGAATGTACACTAAGAAGAAATTTTTCGAAAAATTTCCTCCCCACGGGGAAGTGTTATACATTTATAATAGATACATTTTGAGCCACAACAATGCGTGGCGGGGTCTGCTAGTTACAAATAAATTTAAATTAATTTGTCAATATTAGATTAAGAGTAATATTATTTAGAAGTTTTGTATTATGCACCAATACAATATTAAACATACAGTAAATATTGTTATACAGTCTAATTTTGAATTATAGTTATGATATTCACAGATAAAATTATATATTTAAATTATAAAGTATAAAAATAAATTTATGATAGAAATTGAAATTTAACTCATTGTAAAAATTCTTATAGTCAAAATTAAATAATTATAAAATATGTTATAGTTAAAAATGTTATAATTTATTTATTAGATGGAAATAAATTATTATAACTGTATTATATAAATAAATATAGTCCATCTTCAGTTATGTTTTTCAAGGGAACTGAGAAAAATATTATATAAGTGGAACTACTACTAAATTGCTTTCAATGTAAATATAACCATCACAAAAGTACAGCATGGCACAAATTAACACTGTACAACTGAATTTGTATGTATAATTTTTAACAGAAAGTTTTAATTTATTACCTATAAAATACATTTGAATAACAAATAAATGGAAAGTAAATTTAATCTAAAATGAACTTGTATCTACTCTGTATAAAAAAAATACTTAGCTTAAACTTATCACAAACATTTTTTATTACAAAAGAAAAAATAGAAATGGTGGCACTGGGAATTGATGAATTGCCACCAAATTTTTGAACAATTGAGTTAAGCTCCTCTAGTACTTATAATAAATTTGTCAAGTTTGTTTTTTTTTATGGACTTTTCACTTACTGGTACAGGATATCAGTTGTCTCCTCTGCCAAATCATCAGTCATGGGAAAGAATGAAGAGTCATACTAAAAGTCAGTTAAACTGACAGCAAACAGTAAAAATGAATGAAAAATTAGAAAATGATTTTTATTCATTTAGAAAAATTGATTTACACCACAAAATGTGGAAAGTGAAAATTTCCAACATGTTGGACTGGTAAAGCAATTCTTTAAATGGGAAAATTTATCAGGACATTTATGGGCATTACTTGTTATGTATTATTTGCTCTGCTTTTTATATTTGTTGGTAATTTGCTGGACTAATCTTAAGTGAATATATAATTTGCTTTTTCAGTTTTTTTAACAATAGCTTTAAATTTTTCCATTCTAAAGTGAATAATGTATAAGTGAGAAAAAAGTGCTGTAGGCTACTAAAAAATATGATGTATAAGTGTGAAATCATATAAATGAAAAATGTATAATTGAAGTGTTTTATAATGGAGAAAGTACCATGCAGAAAATTTTTAACTTATAAATGCAAAAATTGTACAACTGAGAAATGTATAAATACATTAATTAACAGCAAATATAATATAATATATAATATATTCTACAAGCAAGTTCTTCTAGTAAAGACTTACCATAAAATTAAGAGTCTCAGATTAATTCAAGTTAGCTTGTTGGTGGTCTCAAATCAGAAGTAGTAACAATTTATTTTATTCTTTTTAAATATTTCTACTTTATGATTTTATCAGAACAATTTTGAACAAAGTTTTTCATAATTAGATATGGATATTTCATCTGGTTTCATGAAAAATTTGCAGAATTTACTTATATTGTTTGCAATTTATTTACAATTAATAATTTATTCTTAATATATACAATTAGTTGGACATTATTTTGACAGATAGGAGAGAGGAACAATTTTATATGTATTTTGTTAAGTTAAAATTTATTTAATTTATAGAAAATTACACTTTTTTATATTTTAAAGCTATTTTTTTTTTATTTGGATTATGACTCTTGGGTATCTCTNTAGATCTTTGCATAGTAAAAATATTTAAAATGGATTTAACATTAATACTTAAAATTTTAGGCCACAGGAGGAAGTGATGGAGGGGTGATTCTTTGGCATTTAAAAGAATTCATATCTGGAGAAAATGCCACAAGACTACAAATTCCACAGGTAAATTATTATTTACTTTAAAACAATACAATGAGAGAGTAATTTAAAAATTTTAGAATTATATTTATTCTCTTTAAAAACCTTAAAGTTAAGAATTATAAATTAAGAATATGTAAATGATGCAAGTCTTACATTTTCTTTGTTTTTTTTATATCAGATAAGTTGTTTAGTTTTTGGTTTCCAAAAACATACTTTTACTATCAGAAATTTATGATTGTAAAAGGTTTAGTAATTAAATTTTGATTTTGTTTATAAGATTGCATTAATATTTTTAAAACTAAATACAGTATATTGTACCCATTTGACTTTTAAAATTATAAAAGTTAGCATACTAACAATCATAATATACAAAATAGAAATTGAAATATGAAATCAGGGTAAGGACAAATATACACAGAGTATCTATTGGATATTAAGAGATAGGATTGGCAAAAACCACAGAATTTGATTTAGTTAAAGGAAGACCAAACAAGATCTTAGTGGAAACTCTTATGATGCTGAAAAAGTAGAAGCAAGATGGGACAAAGCAGAGATGAACTTATAGGATCTAAAACTGGTTCCATAATAGCTGTATATGTTAACGCTGTTATAAGTAAGGGGAGGTGGTAAGGGGAGATGACTTGAAACCACAGTTTGAGCATTGGAATCTAGTATAAAAATCTAGATTATTGGTTTATTTCAAATACTTACAGGGTGTTTCAAAAGTCAGTTTATTTCAGTGACATTAAATGCTTTTTGAAAACAATGCTATGCTGTCAAAGATATGTACTTGATGCAAATTTATGTATTTACAAAATGTTAATTGGTTTTTTTGAATTTTGTACATTTGTTAAATTTTCCATTTGGAGTCATATCACTGATGATGAACACAGAAGAAAGAATGTTTGTAGTAATGTACAGGATAAAAGTCTTGAAAGTGAGAAAATTAGAGACAAATTTGAGAGAAAGTTGCATAAGAAAGGTCCAACAAGTCATGAATAGTGAGACAAGGCTATTTGTGACTTACTATGCTGGAAAGATTGTTTTAGGAAGCAACTTATTGTTTTGAGCTCTGTAGAGACAGTTTTGGTCACTATGTGGAGCATTTATTTTTATGGCATATACTTTAAAATAAATATATTTTTATATATAAACAAACTTTTCATAATTCCAATTATTTTTCAAAATAGATAGTGACATTTCAGACATTCTATATTATTGCTTTGATGTATTTAAGCTTTACTATTACTTAGAGCACATATATTATTTTTTGGATTGATTAATTACACTATTTTTAAAATTATTCATTGCATATTATGGAATTTATATTTTTAAGTTAATGTTCTATGACATAACATGAAATGAGTATGTGAGCCCGCTGATTTTTATGGGGTTCTTAAAATTCAAAAATTAATGTCAATTGTTTTCACAATATAAACATCTTCATTAGAAAAAATGGAGAGGGCGAAATTAGATCAGAGGTCACCGGTTGTAGTAAGACTTGTTACTACAACCGGTGACCTCTGATCTAATTTGTGGGAAAGTTGACACATAGCTGGCAAGAATGCACCATCATTGTCAACAAAAGTCGATCACGCGTTAGATTTCCCACGACAATGATATAAAAGGTGCGAGCCACCGGAAGCTTGAGAGTTCGCACACGGAAGTTATAATTAGTCTTAGTGATTCCCTGTCTCCCACACCTCCATGAAACGGACTCGTCCTAGTCCCTGGAGAAGACAATGGTAGAAGACATCAACAACGTCCAACGCTTCATAAAGAACTGTCATCACTGATATAGGACTCCTCCAACTTCAGAGGTAATTATCAGTGGACTGCGAACTTTCTCTCTTGTAACAGAAGTAGGCATAGCTGTCATAGAATAGACTAAGCAGTTGTCAATCATAGACTTTGTAATTGTATATTAATTGCATTTAGCCTATATAACCTAGAGATATATGCATTTAACTCTGTGTAGCCTCCTGTATTTTAGTGTTAGCCATATAATAAATGCTTTGTTATTTTGTTAAACCTGTCTCCTGTCTTTGAAAGGACGCCTGCTGACTTGCTCACTTCCCTTGCCAGTCAATAAAAGCCATCTGAATGACGTGGGCAAGTTTTACCAACTTGACATGTAAGTGGCAATTAGGGAATTGACCTGTGCCCTCGTAGCCTCACAAATAAACAAGAAAAATTTTATTATTTTAAAATAATGAGGTAAAGTACTTTGCTTAACTAACATGGTTTCTTAATTCTAATGCACATCTTTTTTGGACTTTTCCAGTTCTCAAAATAGCAATGTGCAGTAGAATTGTTTTGTGCATTAAACTTATGCATAAAACCTCATTTGTATCATTTGCCCTTTACTCTGCTTGACAATTTCTATATTGTGTTGTTGGTGTAGACATGTTACCTGTCTATTCTGCTACTTCAGTTTCAGTTTTAGTTTTAGTAAGCCAAGTGAAAGATATTAAGCAGATGATTCTTCTTACTATAAATTAATTTTCATTAAAAATATTTACTTTATTTCAAAAGCATATCATGGTAAACAGCAAAAATTGTGTAGAATGTGAAAGGGTTAATTCTATAGAGAATCTATGTCAAACATGTACACAGATATTGCATATCTGAAAAATTTCATGCTTGTGCATATTGACAAGAAATCTCTGTTAAAACATTGATTTTCTGATAGTCCTCAGATGTTTTACACCTTCTAATGAAGTAATAAATGCATTTTTGAATATTACTTTTTCAATACATTAACTTTCCACAGTAGCATGTTTGATGATGTAAAGCACACATTACATTCACAAGTTAACTTTTTTTTGGATTTTGACATCTTGAAAATTGGGTTTGCATTATAATCGAGAAAATACAAGTTGTTTATTACGAGGTATTTGTAATTTTCATCTTATCATGTTTCTTAGAAATATAATCATGCTTTTCATATGTAATTAAAATTCAAAATATATTGTTATTTTTGTTTTATTAACTTTGTTAAATATTAAAAAAACAAATTTTTCTGATTTATAATATCATTATTATATGTTTTAGCTATACTATAATAATGTATTAAACATATTAAATTAAACATATAATAATGGAAACAGTCTGGTTCCATCAAAGAGGAACCAGACAGTTTCTGCTGTTTGGCAATAGCCATAATACAGTCTTTTTCCCACCAAAGATTAATGTCTAAGATATTTGATGATCATTCTTCCAGTAGGGTTGAGTTTTTCAAACCAGAACACTTGCTACAAGTGATTCTGTAACATTGTGTTAGTATTGTACTATAATTTGAGAATGAACTTAAAAATTGAATAGATGTTAAATTTTGCATTAAACTTTGAAAATCTGCCACAAAAACCCTTGAAATGTTTTGAGAGGCCAATGGCAACTAAGCCATGGGAGAGACCACAATCTCCGAGATCCAAGAAGGCAAGATCTGTCACAAACACGACAAAGGGCATGCCAAATTTTTTTTTTTATTGCAATGGAATTGTATACCAGGAATTTGTTCCTCTTGTTGAGACAGTGAATTCAGACTTTTACTGCAACATTTTAAGTCAATTGAAGAGAATGTTTGTTACAAAAGACCAAGACAGTAGTGCAACCAAACCTGGCTCTTTCATCATGACAACACTTCCTCACAGAAAGTTTTCAAAATGTGAACATTTTTGACATAAAACAATAAGACAGTCTTCCAGTCCTCCTTATTTGTTGAATTTAACCTCTTGTGACTTCTTTTTGTTCTCCAAAAATAAAATTGAAATGCAAGAGATGGAATTTTGATACAATCAAGGAGATCCAGTCTGAATCACAACAGGTATTTTGAATTTTCAAAGTAATGATTTCCAAGAAGGTTTGAGGCTTGGCAGAAGTGATGTGATTATTGTACAAATGCAGGGGAGGACAACTTTGAAGGGTTAGGTGGCCACATTTAAATTTGTTAAACATTAAAATTTTTATAGATCTTTGCATAGTAAAAATATTTAAAATGGATTTAACATTAATACTTAAAATTTTAGGCCACAGGAGGAAGTGATGGAGGGGTGATTCTTTGGCATTTAAAAGAATTCATATCTGGAGAAAATGCCACAAGACTACAAATTCCACAGGTAAATTATTATTTACTTTAAAACAATACAATGAGAGAGTAATTTAAAAATTTTAGAATTATATTTATTCTCTTTAAAAACCTTAAAGTTAAGAATTATAAATTAAGAATATGTAAATGATGCAAGTCTTACATTTTCTTTGTTTTTTTTATATCAGATAAGTTGTTTAGTTTTTGGTTTCCAAAAACATACTTTTACTATCAGAAATTTATGATTGTAAAAGGTTTAGTAATTAAATTTTGATTTTGTTTATAAGATTGCATTAATATTTTTAATGGTAGTCTATACATTTGTTTTTGAGGTAGAGTTAAGAATGAACTGAATGTTTATATTTTTCATTACATGCAATTATGAGAGACAGATATCAGTTTCTTGTAAGTCAAGTTCATCACTTATTATGAGCAATGCATTAAGACTGAATATGTATATGAATAGTATAGTATTAGAAAAAAATCTGTGAATGAGAAATGATGCATCTGGATGCAAGCAAATATCAAAGTCATTTCTAGAGATCAGACTGTTAATAAGAAAAGATGTATTGAAATTCTCTACTATTTATGTGAAGGAATCTGTACAATGAAAGTGATCTAATGCACAAAAGGGATAGAACCGGAATCTTTATCATGAGATTATTCTTGCACATTTTGTGGATCATGAAAAATGAAATCTAGTCAATCTGACCAAGAAGAACATAAATATGCTTTGCTAATCTTCTTACTCTCCTGATCTTGTTTCACAGACTTATTTGTTCCCTAAAAAGAAAGAGAAGTTGAAGGGTCTTATTTAAGGTTCCAATCAGTAGCATAGGAGAAAGCTACAACAATGAAAACTTTTAAAGATACAGTCAACTCACATTAATATGAATTGCTAAGGGAACAGTAGTTAGTTTTCTTTATCGAAAATTCATATTAACAATTTTTAGAGTCAGGATCAAGTTTAGGGAGTTAAAGCTTAGGCAATCAAAAAATCTAAATCATAATATTTTGATTGATTTATTAAATTAAGTTAAATAAAATTAAATTTATTTACACAAACAAATTAATGTTTTAAATGATTTTCAAATCAAACAAAATGAGGAGGACAGTATTTGCCATTGAAGTGTGGAGCAGCATATCAAAATGGTTAAACAAAACTAAAGAAATCCATAACTTTTCTTATTGAGGATTGTTTAAAGAAGTATAAAATATTTTTTGGTGCCAAAAGAGTTTAAAAGGAGCCAAATTTGGCACAAAGTAGCCAACTTAGCATCATTGTATGAACCCCGATATGCAAACTAGCATGTATTTGCACAGGACTGCATCCCTTTAAAGGGGTGGGAGTCCTTAATCTTTAATACCTATTTTCTGAGTATGGTAGAATCGTCTGATAAAGCCAGGCATTTGAATTGCTGTACAATTGGAGGTTGAACCAGTCTTTGCTTACTGGAAGAAAATCTATTGTACTGAAAATGGAACATTCTACAGTATTACTTTTTATTGTTCATGTTAAAAAGTGTAGAAAGCAGTTATTATTGGAAATAGGGTTATTTCTAGGAAGTTAAGGTAATTTACAGTTAGGTTTAACAATTTTTAGTAAAATTTTTTGAGTTGAATGAAAATGGTGTTATTCCAAGACAGTGGCAAAATGTACTTTATTGGTGTTTGTTTTAAAGTGAGTTTACTGTATCATAAAATTTAGTTTTGATGACTGCTTCAATAAGTGGTATGGATGTTAGTAGAAGTGTTGTAGCTTCAGGAGGATCTTGAAGACATTGTGATATTAAAGTGTCAATATGTTATGTTGTTGTATAATAAAATCTGAGCTAAAACTTTATTTACTCTATCTCAAACTGATATTCATTAAATTAATATATAATAAATGTTTTCATAATATTTTTTATATTACATAATAATATAGCTCATTAAAATTAAAAAAGTTTATGCATATGGTCTAAAATGTGTTGTTTCTGAAGTATACCCAGTTTTTGTTTGAAGAATAAAATACCTCTGTTCAGTTCAAATAATAGCATGAAAAATTACAGCAATAAAGCCAAATTAATTAAGAAAATTACTGGTATGGTGGATTTTTCAGAAGAGAAGTTTGAAATACTCTCTGTTACAACAATGCACTGTTGAGCCCATTGTACCAACGATTGCGTTACCCATTCAAAAAATGGATACCTGAAAATTCTAATTTTCAAGCATCCATTTTGTATTCTCTGGCAAAGATTCACAATATTGTAAACTTGAATAGAATACACTTTTAAATGACCCTATGGATAAAGTCAAGGGGATAGAGATCCAGAGACTGTGTGGGTCAAGATATAGGTTCTACATGTCTAATCCATTTTACAGGATAGTTGCCCCAAATATTCCTGAATTACATGACTGAAGTGGGCAGATGCATTGTCACTCATGAACCACATACACACTGTAATGGATAGCATAGTATTTTTCAATTTTTTTCCAATAGTGGCACTTCCAACTTGATAATTTTTTCTTGGAGCACTCTTACTTCTTTATCAATATAGAATTATTATGTTATTAGTACTTTTAGTAATATATGTAAGAAGCATTATGGTGCTGCTTGGCACTATATTTCAGGGCAATAGGTCTCACCAATAATCAAATGGATAAAACTACTGAACACTGGTCGCAGGTTTGCATCTCACCAACACTCCAGCCATGTGGGTTTTCTTCATGTAGGGAGTTCTCCTTGGGGAGGATCACTTTCTCATGGGGGAGTTCTCCTTGGTAGCACTCCTCCTTGGCAGATTGCCAGGTGTTGTATTGGCCTTCTTTCAAAAATCTAAAGTATCATTGCAGTATCCTGGTGGGCCACAGCACTCCAATTGAAAACGACCAAACTAGCAGGCATCTACCAACTGTTTCAATGTTTTGTTCTTATAAGTATCAATAATTTTGCCTGCTCCAGCATGTGAGAAGAACAAAGGAGCCAATCAAAAATATGGATAATCCCCACCCAAACATTCAGAGAAAACTATTGTTGGTATGTTGGTACCTGGATAAAGGCATGAGGATTTGCTTCTTGCCATGCATCAAGTTATGGAAATTGATGATAATGTCTCTTGTAAAGCCAGCTTTATCCAAGAAAGAGCACAGATGGCAAAAAATAGAGCCAGTGTCACATTGTTTCAACAGCTAGATGCAAAAGGCTTTCTGTGGTAGGAAGTTGACCTCTCTTAGTGTCTGTACTTCTAATTGATACATATGCAGATGAGAATTTTTAAAAAGTTGTCACACAGTCACATGATTAATGCTTTTCATATGTGAAATTCTTTTAGTACTGTCATTCAAGTATTCCTCTACCCAAGCTAACAAATGTTCTTTTGAGTCTATTGTTCTTGTACTTTGGGATCTTTTGCAGTTTCAGGCTGGAGGCATCAAACATCCCATTTTCCCTCTTATGTAATCATTTGAATGTGTTTTTGTTTGGTAACTGTTGATGGGGAAACCACTCTGCATAATGTTGCCTTGCTTCTGCCATATTGCAGGATGCCATGCTATACATCAAATGCTTGTATAACATCTCTCCGAAAGAATAATCCTCTGTTTTTATAAATGTAACTTGAGTACATGTTTGATGGTAAACTAGCAAAATACAAACAACCCACACAACACACTTAACTGTGATAATGAGATCAGCATCATTTAGTATGTATTATAGTAGTACATTATTTATTCTACTTACTGCTGACATCTAAATTATAAATAAGTCATTTTAGACCATATGCTTATATAAATTTTTTTTATTTCAATGAATGTAGTATGACTATGTATGGCCATCCCATTATTTTTGTAACATTCCGTATATATAATTCTAATAAAAACAATGTATAAAAGAATATCACAAGAGAAAATTTATAAACTAAGTTGTATTTAATGTCAGTTTACTTTTTAGAATTTTGCAAAGTAAATGAATTATTGTTTTGAAAAATTATGTTAATTATACTAAATTATTTAAATAAATTTGTTAGTGTGTAAAAATTGATTAATTATTATTTATTTGTTGATAAATTAATCTGTAATTTATAAATTTTTTATTGACTTTTCCTTTTAAAAATAAAACAGTTATATTCTAAATGTTTTAGAATGATGACAGAAATGATTTTCCTCGTAATATTGGTCTTCTGTTTCCAAATGATCAGCCGGTCATTTTTATGTCAACTAATGAAGGGTATGCAAAATTTGTTTGAAATTATGATAATTAATTACACTAATTGTAAATTAAATTAATTTATTAAAAGAATAGTGGCAATATGATATTTACATCACATTAATTGGGACTCTCTAAAGATCAAAGGCAAGATTATCTATCTTGCCTTTTGCCTGTGGAAATACTTTCAAGTATTTATATATTTCAATTAAAATTCACTTATTATTTTCTATTCTTATAATAGTAAGAATATTTTATAATATATACTTTTTATGCATTTATACCAATATGTTTATATATTATAAATCAACAATATATATTTTAACTGGGATGTATTGTAAGGTAAATTGAAATTTGATAAATATTTGATTTACTTTTATATTTTTAAATTATTAAAATAATAGCAGCATATTAAGAATATGTATGACACAAGATACAAGTATTTAGAAGTGATTTTAAATTTCCAAAATTACTGTCTCATTTATAGTTATAGCTATAATTTAAAAGTTTGAATTCTGAAAAGTCTAGTGTACATTTTCTGTTTGTATATATATTTATGTGTTATAAATACAACCCAAATAATACCTTGAATGAAAAATACCTAGACATTTCTTGATTATTAGTGGCATTTTACTTTACAGATAGCAAAATATAAGTGAAGCAGACTTGGTTACAAAAATTATTCTAAATTAAACCATAATATCAATAAATTTAATTAACACACTAAAAGCTCAAATGTTTGTATAAATTATTAAAAAATAATTATTTAAAGAAATCACAGATAACAAAATAACTTTGGACACCTTCAGCATTGATTAAAAATACCTTGGATAGTACTGTACATATTTAAATATTATTAGATATTATCTATAAATATTATAAAGTCTCTGTAAATCCTCACGAAAAATATATAAATTTTAGGTTTAGCTGTAGACCAACACACAGCAGATAGCTAATTACTTCTCTTAATTTAATCACTGTATATGCATTTTGGTCCTATTAAAGAACCCTCTTCAGTACTACAAAACATAAATATTATAATAAACCTTATGCGAGTAAAACTACCAATATAACAATTAATATTTTAGTTTTTCATTACCATTTAGGTACACAGCTTTGATTCACATTCCATTAGCACTTTCATATCAAGTGTATTTAGTAACTTTTTCTGATTGTCTATGGTCGTNATAAATATTATTCTAGATTAAATCTTTCTATTCTAGATTATTCTAGATATTATTCTAGATTAAAAATTATAGATAAAGATTTAATCTAGAATAATATTTATTATAGATAATCAGAAAACGTTACTAAATACACTTGATATTAAAGTGCTAATGGAATGTGTATTCAAAGCTGTGTACCTAAATGGTAATGAAAAACTAAAATATTAATTGTTATATTGGTAGTTTTACTCGCATAAGGTTTATTATAATATTTATGTTTTGTAGTACTGAAGAGGGTTCTTTAATAGGATTGAAATGCATATACAGTGATTAAATTAAGAGAAGTAATTAGCTATGTGCTGTGTGTTGGCCTACCGCTAAACCTAAAATTTATATATTTTTCGTGAGGATTTACAGAGACTTTATAATATTTATATATAAACAGCAGTCATAAGAAATTTAATTAGATATTATCTATTTGTAATTAACTAATATGTATACATTAATAGTCAATAATATTAATTTACATTATTTAGTATAAATTAGTAAAAAAAAGGCATCTGGAAAAGCAATAACAGATGATATTAGTGAAGTAATTGTAAATTTTGATGAAGAGAGAAAGTTCTTATATCAAATAGTTTCAAAGTTAAAAATTGGCAAATCAACAGCTTCTAATATTTTATAAAGTATGAAGAAACTGGTATCAGTGATCCAGGAAAATTTACAGGATGATTGAAAATTTTAGCAGTTTCAATCTCAGGTTCTTCATAGAATCATCAAAGAAAACCAGCAAACATTACTTTCAGAATTGGTTATTGAATGGAATGCAGTCAGCGGTAAACAAATTACTAAAGTGACTTGTTGGATTTATATGCAGAAATTTGCTACTAATTTTACAAGGTAAAATAAGGTTGCAAAGAAGACACAAATGTTTTTTTCTTGAATGCCTTAATTATGCGACAAAGTTGCCAGTAAGCATTATGGTATAGAGTTGCACGAGTGCTCAAGGTTTTGGTATTCTGCATTTTATTGAAGGAACAGTGAATGTAGAAAAATATCAGCAGATCTTTCAAGAAAGCCTTCTTGAAGAAATGTATATGCATATGACTATGACTATGACATTACTTCCTATTTGTGAGTTTTCACTGGCACTGATATCTAATTTTGTATATAATGAAAGTAAATCAAAAATCTTTATTTGCTAAGTCATGTCATGAATTATTTTTACTAACAAAAATTAAATTAAATTAGTTTTAAATTAGATAGCAACAACATTGTAATAAACTATTTTCATTTTTCAAATTCTTTTACAAAAAACTAATACATAAAAATTTTTCAGATTAAAACAAGTCTATATTTTTTTTGTAGAAAAGGGCTGGCAGAATTACAATTTAATAAAAAGTAAAATACATCTGGATAAGAGTCCAATTTTTCTTGCCATGTCCAATCATCAGGAACAACTATTTCCATTGCAGAGACAACCTTATAACTCTGCATATTTGTGCAGAGGCATAGCCTCTAAAGAAAGGTTGTCTCTGCAATGGAAATAGTTGTTCCTGGTGATTGGACATGGCAAGCAAAATTGGACTCTTATCCAGATGTATTTTACTTTTTATTAAAGTCTATATTTTATTTTAAAATTGATTGCAAACTAAAAGTAATTAATAATAGCAACAAATAAAAATATGTGAATATAAATAAATGTGAGTGTGCCAGAAACATATTAAATATTTAATTAATATTATAATTGATGTAAACAATTTTAAAATTTGTATAAGATTATATTTAAAAGTATAAATGATGATAATTCATTGTAGCTCATTAAGACAGAGAGGTTAGTTTAAGAAATTTTTTTCCAATTAAGAAGAAATCTTCTTCCTGGATCTAAAAGGAAATCTTCAAATTTCACAAAAGGGACTGTTCTAAAAAAAAACACATTTAAAATTTAAATTTACATCTATAGTATATTATAGATATTATTCTGAGTTTTAAATTGTTTTTTATAACTAGCTTATATAAATCATATATATAAGATAAAACAATTTAGAATTTTATAATTTAAATAATAATTTAGACTTGCTCCTGTTCTCAAAATGTATTACATAATAATTATACAGGTATACCTCGCCTTATGTCAGTAATTGGTTCCAGGAGAGGTGACTTAAGTCGAAAAACGACGTAAGTCAAATTTACTTGTCACTAGGCTAAACCACAAATACCATTCCCAGTTCTGTATTTTATTTATAAATGCATTTTTAATAATATATGATTAACAAGAATCTATTTTAAGCCTACAAACAAATAAATTTTAGTTTTTAATATAGTACAGAAAAAAGTAATCTAAATTTATGAATTTATGTACACGCATTATATACTTGTAAATGTACATGTTTACAATTTGGTGATGTTTACAGTACATCACAAATTCTTTATTTGTGAATGTGATTTGCTTTAAGACATTATAAAATAAGATGATTTTGTAAGGTTAAATAACAAATACAGTTATTAAAATTATCTTGCAACAGTAGAAAATAAACTAATTTATACTAAATTTACCAAGATTGAGTGGCGCTGATTGAGTGACGTCAAATGGTAGATATTGGAGCTACCATGGAAAACACCAATATTGAGAACTTAAGGATGGCTAAATAAGACAACAAGACAGAAAAACAAATGTTTTCATGTTTCATTCTCTAGGACTTATGATAATTATGTTAACATTTACTGTAAATGTACATATTTTAATATGATTTTATGTGCTTTAACAACTTTCTAGTGATATTACGACTTCAATATTTGTGGCGGACGGACGTAAAGTCGAATAAAATGACTTAAACTTGATTTTTATTTTTCCATACATTTTTTTGACAAACAACGTATAATTGAGAACGACGTAACTCAAGGTATACCTGTATTGTCAATAATTAATACGAAACATAAACTAAAAGTTAACTTCAAATAAAAAATAACTCTGAGAGTTCAGGCTGAATGACCTGTTTCAGATAAAAATTCTGGAATATTTTTATCTAAAGCAAGTTAAGAATTTAATTTGGGAGTAACATTAACCATATCAGTTTATTAAATTCTTAATTTTCATCTTAATGATAAATCAGATTTAATTTCATAAATTTTTATATATATACCTGGTAATTGAATATTATAAAAAATATATTCATATTGAATAATTAATATTTCTTTTTATATTTATATTTTTTTAGGATGCTATTTTCATATTCTCTACAAAATAATAAATGGAAACAGATTTTTCAAGATAAAGAATTTTATTCGTATAATATATTAGCATGTTCTCCATGTGGAAAATTATTAATATTTGGAAACATAACTGGGAAGGCATGTCTGTTTCAGTTTACAGGTATGAGGTATATCATAATTTATAAAGTGTTTTAAATAAATTTAATATTAACTGTTTGCATTGTTTTAAAATTCAATTGTTCTTTCATAATATGAAAATTACTTATAAAGTATATAAATCATTATTTTATTTTTTGAAATTATGTTCGTCTCCTTTATAATATATTCATAAATTTGAATATAATTAAATCAATGTCTACATTTCTAAACTTTGGATGAAACATTAAGAATTTAAATTTTTAATGCATTGTATAATAATCAATACTCTCTAACAACTTATTTAATATTTTCTGGTGGATATATGAAAGATAAAAAGAGAAAGTGTAATGGAATAATATCAGCAAAAGTTTCAGATAAATTATTATTAAAATTCATCATGAAAACACCAAAAAGTCTTCACTTAATGTCATCAATAGGTTCTTGGAAACTGTGACATTAAGCAAAACAGTATGTAACAAAACCAATTTTACCATAGGCTAAATGATATAAACAAGATGTAATTCAGTTAATACTATTATAATTGGATTGTGTTTGCAACCTCCAGCATTTATTTTTCACCTCAAAAAATCAGTTTTACTGTTTATAAGAAAATTAAACAACACTAACTGCAAATGATTACAAATGTATAGTTTCTCAACAAAGTTATAATGAGAGGACATGAAGTGAGTACTTGCTGTATTTATAGTATAATAGCAAAATTGCTATAAATATGATGTTTCATTCAAATTAGAATCTATGATAATCTGTCTAACCATTAAACAAAGACACATCTTTGCTATTTTTTATTCTGATCAGTTAAACTTGAAACAGAATATTATCAGTTTTTGGATATCTAGGACTAAGGATATGACAATGATAAAAATAAATAACAACAACACAAAGCCTGAATACATACTAAAATTGCCAAACGATCGCCTTATTATAGCCCGATATTTAGGCGATCGTTTGGCAATTTAGTAGATAAAAATATTTAAATTTTTATATGATTAATAAAGATTTATTAGCAAAAAATATTTATCAATCTTTCCATCAATATTTTCTTAGAAATTATATTTGTAAATTTAAATCTAAGTTATATTTTAATGAAAATTTATAATAATTTTCTTTGTTGTTTTTATGAGTTTAAATTTATATATATTTGATAAAATTAAAGATGATAGCAAGATTACTAGAAGAAATGAAATCTATCTGCATAAAGGAAAAATTCATAATCTATTATGGATCACAAAAGATTCAAATTTTATTTTATCCTGTGGTCCTGCTGGAGAAATGGTAAGATTTTTCAAATAATTTACAAACAGTTAGTTACATACATACATAATTGTGCTTTGTGAATACAAAATTTTTTATATCTGACAACCTACAAGGAAATTTATCATGACTTATGATATGAGGTGTTTATGAATCTGGCCTCAGATTAGGCACCTCAGAAATTATTCAAATAGTCTGTCCTGATTATATTGGGCTCTGTTCTTCCTGGCTGCCCAAATTGTGCGCGTTGCCAAACCTATAATGGGTCTAGAAAAAGATCCATTTAGTGCCCATGGGACAGAAAGAGTAAAAAATTAAAACAGGTAAATTAAATTATTTGAACTATAGGTTATAAATATTTATATCTTTTTAATTTCATAATCAGTTATATGAAATAACCAGTAATTCTTTTGTTAATTAAAAAATATTTAATTATTTATTTAAATTATTTCTATTAGATACTTTGGAAATTGAGAAATTCTGATAAATATGATTTGGAAAAACAATCAACTTTTATTCTTCCACTTTGTAAACAAAGATGGATGTCAGCTGCTCTTTTGGATTCATATGGATCTCTCGTTCTTGGTGATCGTGATGGAAATATTTATGTATACAATTCTGATTCTAAGGTTTGTTGAAATTTATTATAATTTATACAATTTTATTGTCAGAAAATATATAACTTTTTACATATTCTTATTTTTTTTAACAGGATCCAAATCAAAAATTTCATCATATTCATAGTAAAAATGGAGTTACTGACATTAAAGAACATAAAATGCAGATATTTTCCTCAGGTCGTGATGGTAGAATTTTTGTTTTTAAATCATCAAATAATTTATTGCAGCAATTACACTCAATTAAGGTATTAAATACTTCTAAATTTAAAAAAATAATAATTAATTATTCTGTAATTATAAGAATTATTTACTACTGTGATCAAAAAGTATCACATTAATGGAATGGTTCATTTAAACTGCATGCATGCAAGAGAACACTGTCATTATTTTTTGTCATTCAGTATGACTTTCTTTGACATTTAGCAGCAATCTGTATATCATTGTCTACGTTTGTTTGCAAATAAATCCTAGTTTTATATGTAAAAATTTTTGCATTGGTGATTTTTCAAAATGTTGAGTGTAATCGATTAAAGAACATGCATTAAATTTTGTTTTTTGAATGGAATTACTGCCACAAAGACATTGGAAATGTTACAAAAAGCCTTTGGTGGTGATAGTTTATCAAAAACAAGTTTTTGAATGGTACAAGATGTTTGAGGAAGACAGAGAACACACCAAAGATGGACCATGCTCTGATAGACCATCTACTTCAACTGATGAACAACATTCTCTCGAGTAAGAGATTTGGTGCTCATTGATTGTCGTTTAACAATTATTGGACATGTTCTAGTATCATTTGGGCTAGCAGCATGTTGCTTCTTGAGTTGCCCTGAAAATGTTGAATTTTTTCCAAAAACAACAATGTGTTCAAGTGGCTGAGGGAATGCTTTCTCAAGGCAAATTGTTCTTAAAATGCATCATTATGGATGATGAAACATGGATCTACACTTTTGACACAAAAATGACTCAACAATTGAATGGCACTGGAAAGGTGAAGCAAGATCAAAAAAATACCACATCAAAATCAATCAAAAATCAAGGTCATGTTGACTGTGTTTTTTATTTGTTGTGGTGTTGTGCATCACAAATTCCTTCCAATTGGCCAAACTATCAACAAACAATATTATTTGAGCATTTTTCATTTTCATGAAGCAATTTGTAGACTACTACCAATTTGTGATGAGAATACTAGTGGATTTTGCACCACAATAATGAACCTGTTCACAATGCTCTTGTTGTTTGTGAATTTTTGGCCAAAAATTCAACAAATAGTTTTGCAAGCTCTGTTTTCATTCAATACAGCACCCTGTGACTTGTTCCCATTTCCTCGACTAAAATTTCTACTTGGTGGTGACCATTTTGAGTCATTTGATGCTACTCGTTAAAACAAATTTTGTTTTGACTTTTGAAGGGGGTTTTTACAAAAATGACTAAAGGATGTTTTTAGGATTGGAAAAAACGTTAGCATAAGTGCATTTCAGTGACAGGGGATTTTTTTGAAGGAAACAAAATAAATTTTTGATGAATAAATTCAAATCTCAAGTTTTATTGAACTTTTTAATACTTATTGATCACAGAGGTATAAGTGAAATTTTAAAGTAAAAATAGTCTCACTTGATATAAAGTAATATAAATAATAATATTTAATTAACAGTTTAACAATGAATTTTAGTAGAATGGAAGAAAATATCTTCCATTTGTTTGTTTATTGTAAAAAGTACATATAATTTTAATTAACTTTGTTTTATAATTTACAAAATTGTATAATTAAGTTATACTTAACATACATTAAGTTTATAATCAATTTAATAGTTAAAGATTAATAAAACTGGTTAAGGCATAGAAATTTAATACACATGAATGCTAAGAAATAATGAAAAAATTGTCTAATTTATAAAATCAAAGTTAAATTCATTCAACTGTTCATATTTTAATTAATGCATAATAAACTGGTTATTAAATTAACGTAGAATAAGCAAATTTGAAATGATAAATTTATCAGTCTACTGTTTTTTACTCTTTCTGCTCTGTGGGCACTAAGAGGGCCTTTTTTCAGGCCCATTGTTGGTTTGGCCAGACCCACAGTCAAGTAGCCAGGTGGCAAGGAATAGCGGCCCTAATGTTTCTGGAACAGACCACACAAAAGAATACTTAGGATTTGTTCGACTGTCCAGATTTGACCTTGGATTTCCTGAGCAGTACGCTGAAACTAATCCTCTTGCCAGTTTTGTCATAGTCTACTATATTAAAGTTAACCAATTAATTTTAATACAGGTATACCTCGCCTTACGTCGGTAATTGGTTCCAGGAGAACGACTTAAGTCAAATTTACTTGTCTCCAAATGTACTTGTCATTAGGCTAAACCATAAATTACCATTTCCGGTTCTGTATTTTATTTATTAATGATTTTTAATAATGTATGGTTAATAAGGATCTATTTTAAGCTTACAAACAAATAAATTTTAGTTTTTAATATAGTACAGAAAAAAGTAATCTAAATTTACGAATGCATGTACTGTAAATACAGTACATACTTGTAAATGTATATATTTTAATATGATTTTATGTGCATTAAATGCTTTTCTAGTGATATTACGACTTCAATATTTGTGGCGGACAGATGTAAAGTCGAATAAAATGACTTAAACTTGATTTTTATTTTTCCATATACTTTTTTGACAAACGACGTATAATCGGGAACGACGTAACTCGAAACGACGTAAGTCGAGGTATACCTGTATAGACATGTTATAGAGTTTTTTTATTTTATTGTATCACAACTGTAGATATAAAGAAACATTTTGTAATAAAAATTATGTTAAATTCCAAAATAGATATGATATGAAAAGGAAATTTAATTTTATTACTTAAAAATTTATTTCTTTTTATTTTTAAATATAAATAAATGAATGATTAAAAAAAATTAATTTGAAAATGTGAAAATATTCCTGATATGACTGAATGGGAATTTCAGGAAGTATCCATATTGAAGATATGTTAAAGAACTATGATTTGTACTTATAATTTTTTCTGAAATTAATCACTTTTGATTTTGAATAAAATGAATTTTGTATATTTATGGATTTTAATAACAATGAAGCTTGATATTAAAGTAATCAAATAAAAAATTTTATACTTATTTTGTTTTAAAAAATTCAATAAGATTGAAGTCTTTTGAATTAATATTATTTTATATGAAATAAATAAATTTGATTTACTAATAATGAATAATAGGCTTTTGAAAAATCTATTATTCATTAGAATAAAATGTAAATAAAATTGACTAATATCTGAAGAGTGATGCCGGAGTATTTTTTTATAAGACACTAATGCAATTCTGGAAATTATGTTAGGTCTTATAATTCCGAAATCTCAATTTCAATGTTTGATCCAGATGTGTTTTGAAATTCTTGAATCTCAGAATACATCTGGAAATTGTGTGTAATATTTAATTTTAAGGATATACAAGATACTACAGTGATAATCAAATTGTTACTATTAATATCTGGTGCATAGTAAAACCCAAACCCTTGTCAAGATCATCTGGGAAGAGAGGACAAATGCTATTTATACAAAGTAAATTAAGTATTAAAAGAAACCAAAGTGAAGATATAACAATAAAATCAATGTCAGATTATAAACTTTTATAAATCAGATAAAACAAGTTAGAGAGAAAGTTGCAATCTTAAAAAAATGTTCGAACAATCCGTGAGAAATGAATTTAAAAATTTATAAGCAATCTAAAAAAACATTTTCAATGCGATTAAGGTTAAAAGAACAAATACTTAGTTAATCGTGAATCAGCTATTAAATTATAACAATAGTAAAGCTTTTCATCAATAGTTAACTGAATTATGCCAAAATTTGTTATTAATAATAAAAGTGAGCAGGTTAAATTTGAAGTGTGACAGACTTTCTACAATGTATTTTCTCAAATAAGTAGTATTCATGTAATTTAAACCTATTACAAGATAACAAATAATAGAATCCTTTTAACTTGCATTATTTTTTTTAAAACAAAAGTATTTTAGAACAAATAAATATTAAAAAAATGAAAAGTTATTTCATCCTTTTACACTGTAATAGTGTAAAAGGATGGAATAACCTTTCATTTTTTTTTTTTAGATTTATTTTAAAAATTGATTCTTGTTTTGATCAAACAGAACAAATATTTTCATGCAATTCATTAATTATAATTAATTTTCAGATTACTACAGATATGGAATGGATTGGAAAAATAGATTTTTATAATAATCACTTACTATTAATGGGTTTTCATACAGTAAGTACCTTAAATTGTTAATTGTTGATAAAATTGCTATTTTTATTAATTTTCATATTTTACAGACAAACTTTGTTGTTTGGGATTTATATCTAAATCAATCATTAATGGAAATATCATGTGGAGGTGGTCATAGATCTTGGGACTTTTCAATTGATGAAAATTATAATTCTACATTTGCATGCATTAGAAAAAATGAAGTATTTTATGGTAGAAAAAACATTTATAATATTATGCAAAAATCAATTGTTAAGGTAAGAAAATAATTTTCATACCCTCTTTTTTAATTCTGTTTTATATAATTATGGCACTGAAAGCAAAAAATTGTGATATGTACCTATTGTGTACATATCACAAATGTCACAGTCATGTGGAATGCAATTGAGACTGAATATAAAAATGCTGACAACTATGCCATTCTTATCAGCTACAGCTAGATACTAGAAAACATACATACTAGAAAAGTGATGGCTATCATTAGCCATCACTTTTCTAGTATGTATGTTTGTGAAAATTGGGATAATACTGTAGCTGTTATTTGCAAATATCACTGTTGTAAGAATTTATGCTGCAGACCAACATCTCTATGGGCTGTCTAGAAAATGATAATGCAATTTGAGACAACTGGATTCTCATATCACAACTCTCAGCTATTGACACTGCCCTGCCAAATGGCATTACAAAGTACAAAGAGATTGTATTTTAATCATAAGCAGTCAGCCACCTAATGATGGTATTAAGGTGACCGAACAATAAAGTCGGACCAAGAAAAGTGCTTGGGCTCTGGCAGTGTGACCCAACTGGGACCAGCCGTCCTTTCTTTCCTCATTCTCGAGTCCAACTCACTAACTTTGACATACAGTTTTACAGCCTATAGCTGTTTGACAAGCATTCAACCAAGAATGGGGTGATGTTTAACTTTTTGGGCTGCGGGTCTTCTTCCTCCGAAAAAGAAGGCCCTGCCCAGAGCATCCACTGAGCTTATAGACTGGATAAACAAAAACATGCACATGCTCTGTATGAAAGATTTGCTTGTACTTCCATTCTGTAATTCCAGTTAGTTGTAATTAAACAACATACAAGTGAACAATGCCGGAAAATTATTTTAATTCGTAGGATACTGAAACAAATTTAAGATATCAAGAAAAACAAATATAAAAATTTGGAATTTTCAGACCCATTAGATGATTACATCAGAAATAGCATTTTTGAACAATCAAAAACTGGACCACACATTTATTTTTGAGATATTTGAATTTATCTCACACAAACTACATATACCTAACTACGCAAAAGAAGCTTTTACGGCATATAAAAGTTTGAAAGTGTGTAATTAGTCAATAATTTGTTCAAACATTGGTCTTTGAAAATAACTGACAAGTTATCTTTTTTTAACTGTACTCTCCTGTGGGCATTTAATTGTATTCTTTAGTATATTAAATACAATTAAATGGTACAATAGTATATTTAAGCCAGTCACGAAATATTATTAATTAATACAACTGTAGGTTTACTGATTACAAATCAGATCTTTATTAACAAATCCCTTTCAGTTTCATCAAGGTTAGCAGAAAGTGAAATTTTCCTTAGTTGAAATTTACCTGTAATCATTCCAGTTGTAATAATAAACTCTAGCAATTTGGTAAATGCGTCTTTATTTGGTAATCCACTATTAATTAATTAAATAATAAAAGAAATTGATCTTGATAAATATTAGTTGTAATATTCTGTTCAAACATTAGCCTAAACATTTTTTTTTCCTACATTCACTATTCTTTAGATATAACTGGCATTTTTTTATTTTATATTTTTTCTAATATATCATTAATATAGAGTGAAGTTTTAGCTGCATTAATTTGTAAGTGATATGCTGGTTCCTCAGTGCTTCTTTGCTCTGTGGAATGATTAGAGGATGGTTAAACTACTATTGTTTTTTTTTAACATTTTTGAAAGAGTTATCTGCATTTAGTCTTTTCCAGTGACTGTAGCATTCTGTTTTATCTTTTATATTATCTTGAGATTGTGAGGAAGCAATGATGACACCTTCTCTGGACTGTTGAGATCATTGGATGGTAGACCTGTAAAATTAAAACAGTAGCTGTGGAACAGTATGTTGCATAGTATATGTTTAGGGTGTAAATTTGCACTCATTATCTGAAAGCATTATAAACAATATTTCTAGAAATACTCACACTCGCAATAACATTGATTAGTAACAACAGGAAGTTAGAAATGGAAAGCGTTAGTAAGTTACTTAGCTGTACTATTTGTTGAGAATTTTTTTGCTGAATACAGTCTATAGGTCTGAGAGACCTATTACTATTTCCATCAATTCCTTTAGTCTGTATTTTCCTTTACTTGCTGCTAGCATTCAAAGTACTTGCTAAGGAGGCTTTGACCAGTCAATGTGGTTAGCCTTCTGGTGGAAGCTCTCAGTAAGAGGGTAGTAAAGTATGTAGTGCCTATTATAATAATCTACATACAGCTTATTAAAGAAAAATTGTTTTGCTTCTCCCACTAACTTTTCTATACTATCTTTTACTTCTGGATCCATATTACTTTCAGAACAGAAATTATCAGTCTTTTAAAACCTTGCATCATTGTGTGGACATCCACAGGAACAACAACTATCTCCTTGTCCTAGTTTGCACTTAAAATGAGGAAACTACTCCTGTCTGGACAGTATCTAGGTCAAGAACCAATTGCAACTCACTGGAGTTTGGCCAACATCAGGTACAAAGGCATAGGTTGACCTGTCAACTCTTCACTGATTCCTTCATGGTCTCCCCAGCTGGATCATCTATATTAAAGCCCCTAACAAGTGTTTGGCATTAAAATTGCCTGCTAGAACTACCCAGTTGTGAGGAAAGACAACCTTTTCAAGTTTCTCTAGAAGGCTGCCATTGTTGAATGACAGAGGGCAATAGCTGGAAATCATGACCCACATAAAGAGTGGTGACTATTTCTACAGTCACTATGAATCGCGAGATTTGGATAGCATATGCATCAATGTTCCTCCTTGTTGCGATAACTGTGGCATGACACTCATTATCTTCAGCAAATATGCTCCATTGTAATGATAGACCACCAACTTTTCCTTGTACTAGGTACGATGTCAATTTCCCACTCTGCCACCTAGACTTGCATACGATGGTGGCTTGGCACCTTTTGGCATTAAACTGCAAGATTTCAGTCACATCTTTCATCTCTGTATGTGTTAGGTTGCATGAATTTGGTTAGCTTAGTTCCCTTTTACTGACCATAATTGATCCTGGCCTGGACTCTGAGTGCAACCTGTTTGAATTTGAAAATGATGAATGACCAGTGCTGAGCTGAAGGCCAAACTTTTTGTGTGCCATAATGCAGTTTAAACACTTCAGCACTGTTGCCTTACTCTCCTTGTACGAGTGATCATCGGCACATTTACTATACTTTTAGGTTGTTGCCATACAACCCTTTGCCACATGTCCAAACTTTTAGCAGTGAGTACTAGCTACGTGCCCTCAGCCAGTTGCACAACTATCCACATAGAATCTTGTTTCTGCCAAGCCCAAGACCTGGTCCAGCCTTATCAGCAGCTATTTTCAGCTATTGTGGTGTGCCTGGTAACTTGTTCACTCTGAATGCCAGGATCTGGACTTACCACCAATCTGTTTTCCCACCCTCCACTCTTTTGTTTTCTTGGAAAACCCCTTTGATTGCACTTCACTGCCATAGCAACTCACCTTAATGATTTTCCCAGCTTCAATGGCACACTGGGTTTCTGGGTGAGTTTGGCTCTATTTACTTTCTTTCTTTTCTCTCTTTTTGGGAATAGTGGCTTTTGGCCCTTCTGGGTTTCTTGTTGAAAACCGTAACATTCTTGTTACATAGCAAGTAATACCTCGGGAAGACAGCACATGTGAACACTCCCAGTATATTACTGGGCAGTTCCAAAAGCTGGTTGATCTGACCAATTCCACTCTGTTGTCCTTCTTTATTCCTGACTCTCTGGAAAAAGACATGGTCTTTGGGGAGCAAGGAGGATCTCTCAATTGCTCTTGCTTCTTATGCTGAGAGGACTGAGATGGCTTTGTCATGAGCGAGCCATGATGGATGGCTGATGGATGATGGATGAGAGATGGATGAGCGAGGCCATTTGTGGGACAGTTCAGGCAGTCTTTGCTGTCAGCTGCATGGGTTTTAGGGTATCAGGTTTACCCTATTGTAACACAGTTAAGCAGCCAACAGGCCTGTCAGGGCCAGCTTCAGTTTCTGTCAAGCCTATTCATATGGTACTGGTCGACGGTAATAATTCTGAGCTTATGAGGAAAGCTCTTGACAGTAAAATTGTCCACACACCTTAAGATAGGGTTCAGCAGGTCCATTGGATTCAAAAAGGGGTGTTGCAGTTGACCTTAGTTGTAAGGGTGACATTGATACTCTGTTTGGAAGCTGTCTGCAATTCCCAGGAAGTAACTTTGTCTTGTTAAAGTCATTTCTGTTTCAAAGTCTGTTGAAAGGGAACATCTTTAGAATTAATCTTTAAATAAAATGGGATTATTGCAGAAAGCTTTCTCTAAGGAGGAATTTCTTGGGAAAGCAAAAGTTTGATTCCCCATAGGCCATCGCAGTACCACAACTTTCTTGGGTTGTAGAGATGACGCCAGACTTAAGGGTGCTGATGGTTAAATAGGAGAAGATCAATCTGAACCTGCTGTATGCAGGTTCAGATTGATCTTCTCCTATTCAGGTGGATTTTCTCCTGCTGAAACAGTGCTTTAAATGCCTCAAATTTGCCTATTTTGTGAAGAACTGTGAGGCCCAGACTCATGTCTACAGTCAGTGTGGGGAGATCACAGTTAAAGAAACTGCCAGAAGAAATCTGAACAGCAAGTTGTGCTAACTGTATTTGGGAGAAACTCGACAAACACAACCATAATGCATTAGACAAAGTCTGTTCCATTCATACCGGATGAAAGAAAAACTATTGTCAAGAATAGACTATGAACTTTAATGGCAACACCAATACTCACCTATGGAACTTGCAAATTCATACTTTTAAGTTAACCTCAGACGGGCTATTGCTCCAAGCTCTCAGCTTTGTTAAGAGTTAAACAACTATGATATCACTTTCATTCAGGAACCCTTTTGCCATATCAATAGTGTTTCCTGTTTTTACACAAGAGAGACTATTATTTAAAGTCATGACAGGCACCTTTGGACTGCGCAGTATCACTAACCCCTGGCTGTCATCTCCCACGGGCATGCATTTTGCATCTGAAGAAGAGGTCACCAATGCAGTGTGGTGTTGGTGTCATAAACAGCCAGTCTTGGTCTTCTCCGATGGCATGCAGAAACTATATATATCAACATTGCAAAGACTGATGTATTTCTAATTATTAATTATTGCCATTAATAATTTGGCTATTATTGTGCTATCATTTGGTTTAGTAATGCAGAAACTAGTGCATCAATGCCAGTGGGGACTATATTGAAAAATGAAGTACTCCTCAGAAAGAGGGCATTTCACACTTTCTTTTGAATGTAATATCTTTCACTTTCATTGATTAATAAACGAGTTACAGCCCAGGAGGCAGAACATATTGAACAACCCTCGTACTAGTTGCCCTTATACATAGGCAATGTATAAGGGCAACTAGTATAGGGCATGTACAATGAATTTTACAAATATAATTTTGTAGGCCACAGCTTACAGTCAAAGTTTTAGGGTAATAAATTTTTTGCATGTTTTATAGTACTGTACTTATTTAAATTAAAAAACATTATTATATATAATAAACAAATTGAATAACTATTTTTATGTATATATTAGAAAAGTTTATGGGGACGAGAGCTTTGTTGCATTCTTTTCCTGTTTCATTTAGATGAAACAACAGGTTAGTTTTAATAATTATTTTTTACTAATATATTTAAATTTAACTTAAATAATGTTTTATGAAAACTCAGAAAAAAAAGATAAAAATTGAAATTAACTGTGATTTCTTTTAGCATTTAAACTATGTTAAAAATATTTTATATCTATATTATATTTTTAAATTTTAACAGTTTGATATTTTTAAATATTCAAATGCTATATCTGCAATTTAAGTAGTAGCATTTTTCAAAACATTGCAATGCTGAATTTGAAAAATAAACTTTCAATACTGTATTTAAACAGACAACTAAAGCAGAAACTGCTCATTGTATCACTCATTCAGATTTATCATATTATAAATACAATTATTTTTTTATCTTTCAAATATAAAAGTTCTTTGGCTAATAGTGGATAGATACATCAATTATATTGCCTATTTGGCTTCTCTTTGCATGTGCAATATAATGAGGGGCTATCATAATTTCAACTAAATTATTATTTGTGTTTTATTATATTCATTAGTTTCTGTTTTTGATCAGAAGTTAAATTTTATCACAAGAAGCATCCTTTCAATCTTATGTTTTAAAAGAATTTAGATTATTAAATGTTTTTCTGATTTTTAATTTAAGATTGAAGTTTTTGATTATTTGTATATGTTAAGAAATCAGTTATGTCATAATAAATTAATCTTAAACATCAATCGAGATAGTATCTTCAAACATTTCCTAAGTAAAAATTTACCATAGAAAATGTTTTTGAAAACATTAATTGAAAGCTATATCTTTAGAATACATTGATAAAAGATGAAATGTAATGGTTATGATGTTATAAACAAATTTATTTTAAAGGTAAACATAATGCTTGTCACATATTTTTGATTTAAATTTTTTTTTAGATATTTTTGCCTGTGGTGGAGAAGATAACAGTTTGATGATTATAAAACTTATTTGTATCTTTTTTACTATTTACTAATTTATTTTTTAATCGACAAATCAAAGATTTGTAATTAAATTACTTCAAACATTTATATGAATACTTAATGTTTTAATGTATGAATATTTATTATATAAATATCCTAAGTTTTAATGTATGCATAAAATTCTAAAATCGTTGTTAGTGTATTTGCAATCAATACTTATTTTTATGTAACTTTTAAAAAGTTTCTTGTATGCAGTATTATTTGATTTTAGTTAATTATGATAATAAATTTTAAAACTTAATTTCAGTAAATGTATTGCAAGACCAATTTTTGTTGTAAATAATTATATATTACTTTTAATGGAATATTAAATAAATATGTAATACTAAACTTTCAAACACTTTTCAGTTTAAAACTCATCTTTAGGAACACCAAGAATATTTTGTTGCCACGGAAGCATAAGATTTAAGATTTGTCATGTATTTATTTCACTCCATTAAAAGCAAAATATAATCATAATTTTAAATAAAAATTAAAACTAAGTAAATTATTATAATTTTTTCATTATTTTTTTTATAAATTGAGAAAATGAAAATTACTTTTTGCGTAACTTAACATAAAACAGATGATAATTCACAAAATTGGCCTTCTTTGGAACTTGTACATTGTTTGCACGGCCATGTTTCTAGTATTCGAGCAATAAAAAGTATACAAATAAAAGACGATATATCGGTAGTAAGTCATCTTCTCGTGTCTTTGGGAGGAAGAGCTCAAATTTTGATATGGGAAATAAAATTTGTAAATGGTAAGCAATTTCATATATTATTTAATGTTTTCAATAAAATTAAATAATTGATAAAAATTTTAAATTATTTTCATTGTTTTGTTTCTGTAAACTGTATTTTTTAGATAAGATGGATTTTGAGAATGCATTTGAAATATGATAATATATATTTTATGACTAAAGTAATATAAAAATATGTGGAATTTTTAACTTTTATGTATTATCAGATTTGCTTATTAATCATTAGCATGATATAAAATATGATATATTGCAGCTTATTAATTTATTTTATATATATGCCTTAATATATGGGATGTTTTCTTATGATAAAAAATCTCACACATCATTTTTGAATATGTTTAGCTTTTCAATGATAATTTGTAATAATTTTTAAGGAGTAAGCTTGACTCCTTGAAAATTAATAGCACTGTGTGTATTGATAATATAAAATTGAGTCTCTTGTCAACAAAGAATGTATTTGGTTTATTTATTTATCATTCTGTACTTGGTTGTTTTTAAACCTAAAGAAGCTAAAAACATTCTGATAAGAATTTCCTATTTGAATTGTAAAAACATTCCATTGATAAATTTAACAATCAGTTTTTCATGGAATGTATATCAACAACTAATAAATTAAGTACAATGTATTGTCTTGCTACTAAAGATGGATTTTTTATTTTTAACTCTTTCTGTTCTTTGGGCACTAAAAGAATTTTTTTCCCTATGCTCATCATGGGTTTGGCTGAGTGGTGAGGATGAGTCCCAACTTACCTGGCATTTCCACCCAGAGAAAATTTCTGGATTTGCTTGCCTGGATTCGATCCTAGATCCCCAGAGCAGTAGGTTGACGTCTTAATTATTTCAGCTATCCAGCCATTGATGGTTGGTTGTCAGTCAGTCATATCACTAACTTACAAAATAAAATAGTTTGGGAATTTATTTAAGTTATAGAGCTATATTTAGAATGAAATACTGTATTTACAACAAGATTATTATTATTATTATTATTATTATGTGTTGGGTTTAGTGGGTTATACTCAGTACACACTGGTGGCTGTGTACTATGCCGGACCAGAGTCAAAGCATAGCAACCAAAACAAAACTAAAATTAAATGTGTGTGTCAGTGTCAGTGTCAGTGTCAGTGTCAGTATTAAGGAATTTCCTAACAATATGGCATGTATTCAATATAGTGGCCTTCTGTAGTGTGATTTATGTATTTCTACTCAATTGTAATGTTCCCAGGCTTTTGTGTAGC
>NW_019384988.1:140298-177755 GCF_000671375.1 Centruroides sculpturatus | reverse complement strand
AGCCTATTTTTCGAACGTGAGCCTCTGCCTAACCCACGAACGCGGACCTTGTTAACCCGGGCGACGTCCGAGCCGGTATCAAACTTCGATCTGGTTACTACCATAATGATTATCTCCACAGAATGTGGGTGTGTGGTCACTCTTAGCTTCATTTCTCCCCATAGACCTTACTGGCATGGGTGTCCCTACCAGGAGCTTGTGCTCCAGCCTGCATTGCCCTATGGTTCAGTAAAATTACTGGGCTCTCCCACCACGATCAGGTGGTGACCACGGGAGAGTTATTATTATTATTATTATTATTATTATTATTATTATTTTTAGTTTGTGAATATTGGAATTTATTTTATAAAATAATGTTTTTTAATTGACTAGATTTGAAATCATTAAAAAATTCTCAAATATATAAATGTTACAAAACATATATTGAAAATTTTAAAAATTTTTCAGATATTTTAACATGCTACGAAATTGCAAATAATCAACAGAGTTTGGGGAATAAATTATTTAAAAAGCCATGGATTCAAAAAAATTGTGCGGCATTACCTGAGCCACAGACACGATATTTAGATGCGTGTCTATGGGAATATTCTCAAAAAGATGTATATATGATTGCCGTAGCTTGTTCGGATGCAGTTCTGAGGTATGCATATTTTAAGCTAATAATTATTAACGAAATTTAATCTCACAATCAAAATTTCACAGCAAATCACATAAATTATATTTATATCATTGTATGTTCCTTGAAATTTAGCATAAAATTGCTATTGAGAACCTATCACAAAGGAACACTCCTCTTGGTGGAAAAAGTCAATTTTTATTTTCTATAATTTACAATGGATATGCATTTCGAACTTTATCAGAACTCTTCAGTCCTTTAAACCAATAAAAACTGGTTAAAAGTTTTTATGTTTTTGCTACCTTTATTGGTCAATTTTTTCAGCATTTTATCTGGAACATTTTTATTTTTAACATTTTACTTGTTCTACCCCACATCTTCTAACAATTAGTTATTCCAGTAGTCACTAGAATTATATTTTAGTTTTACCATTATACATAACAATAATTTCTAATAAATTTTTTAGCAATCCTTAGTTAAATGTCTTGCTTAAATAATATTTATATATTTGATTACATTAAGAGTTTGAATTGTTTTTTACTACTAGCTCATTATAGCCCAATTAAAATGTAATGGTATCATTTGTTTATTAGTACACACCAGATTTGGTTTACTTATAGTTTATATATTTTTAATATATTAGACATTATGAAGCCTGATATGTATATAGAAACATCACCAAACGATTCCTAAATAATCAGGATATAACTCTGCTAATTTAATGATTAATACTAAGTAATTTGCTACTAGAGGCATCATTAAATTAGCAGAGTTATAACCTGATATTTAGGTAATTTCTTGGTGATGTTTTTATATATTTTCTTTATTCATAAATAATATTGTTTGGGAAATTTTCTGATTTACTTCAAAAAGAAAAATACCGTTTTATTAAATAATACAAAATATTCTATAAATGAATAATTATAAAAATTATTACCTATTACTTTCATTTTAAAAATATAAATAATTCAATGTAATTGTTTAATTGTTTATTTCAGGTTTTTTAGATTTTCTTTGTTGAGTAAAGAACTTCAATTATATAAAACTGTTCCTCATGGAAATTATTGTATTTTACATACTTCATTAATATATATTCAAAAATCTATTATGGTTTTTACTGGATCGACTGATGGATTATTAAAAATATTTTCAAGTGACTTTAACATTAAAGAAAATACTTCAGAAATAGAGAAACAGACAAATTTGTCAACAATTATTTGTCCAGAATTAATAACTGAAAAAAGATTACATCAATGCGGAATAAATGCAATGTGTTTACATAAACTCTCAGGTATATTTTTTAATTATGATTCTTTGATAATGTAGTCAAATATATAGAAATAAGAGTGTCAAAGTAATACTTTAGTGTAATATTTATAACACATAATGTTTCTTTAGTTGAAATAGATTCTAATGAGCATGTGAAATATATGAATCAAATACAAACAATGTAATGATAGAACAAAAATATTTTAAGTCCAATTTTGCACGTAAATAGCAATAACTATCAAAACTTAATGAATCACAGTAAAGATGAAGAGGTTAATCTATTCATCTTTAATAGTGGTTTAATTTCTAAATTAAAAGTCACAGTATTTATTATACTCTTTGTGATTAATTTCTATCAGACTGATAGATAGGTCTTAAGAACAAGTTTAATACTTTATTTGTTGCTGGTTATAAACTTTATTTATTACATGCAATCTTATTAAATAATGAGTGCAAAAGACAGAATTGCTGCTGATATTCAAAATGAGATTGGCTATAAGCACTTTTGAATATGATAGTGCTCAGTGATAAAACAATATTTCATGTTTTAGGATTTGTTTACTGACAGAAAGTCAGGGTATTGGTTAATGAATGTCTGCATGTTTTTGTTGAATGTAAACATCAACCCAAAGTTAAAACATGGTGTGCTCTAACACAAGATTGAGTGGTTGGCCTATTTTCTTCATGGAGTTTACTGTGACATCACACATCTATCTTGATATGTTGGAACTATATGCAATGTCACAATCCAGAGAAGACAAATGCCATAGCCTTTACAACATGCAAAGTGGCAAAAAGGCAACCCACAATTAAAATGCAAAATAAATCGATTAAATGTGTAAACCAAATCAACTATTTAGGAGTAACAATAGACAACAAACTTTTCTGGAATGAACACCTAGAAACAATTAAGAAAAAAGTGGGTAACTTATTTCAAGAAATAGCGAAAGTAGCACGTAAAGAATGGAGTATAGGTGGAAGGGCTTTAACACTTATTTATAAAGGTGCTGTAATCCCAATTGTTACATATGCTGCCCAAATTTGGGGGAAGAGGATGGAGTTGAGGGAAACACACATGAAACAGAAAATAAATAGCGTACAAAGAAAAATGCTATTAAGAATTACTGGAGCATACTGTACTACATCCCACGATGCACTCTGTGTACTGGCGGGCCTAATGCCTCTGGATTTGGAAATTTGACAGCATAGTGACACAAGAAATATATTAAAAGAAAACAAAACTCATAATGATTTATTGAAAAAAGAGGACGAGCTAGAAGCAGATATGAAACAACACCAAAAATTAAGATATGAATGGGAGAAAATACATATAAAGAAATACAACTATTGGGATAAATACAGAATCTATATGGACGGATCAAGATCCTCAGAAGGAGTGGGAGCGTTGTATGTTTATTACTGTAGAAATAGGGAACAGTATCATAAAAAAAATCAAGTTAGATAAAAGATGCACAAATTACCAAGCAGAATTGGTAGCAATAGATCATGCAATTAACTGGATAAATCAAAGGAAGAAAAATATAAAAATTACTATTTGCACAGACAGCCAGGCTGTATTAAAAGCTCTTAATGATGGTAACAATAAAAGTGAACTAATAGACAATATAAGACGAAATATTGTGAAAAGTGATAATATGCTTGTGTTCAGCTGGGTCAAAGCCCATTTTGGAGACCAACTAAATGAAAGAGTGGACAGTCTGGCTAAAGAGGCTAGTTATCTAAAAACAAAGGAATCTACAAACAAAAATATCTACAAAATACATAAAAACTGAAATAAAAAATAGATACATATTACAGTGGCAACAACGGTGGGAAATAAGTACAAAAGGAAGGGAACTCTTTGAATACATACCAGATATTAACCAGAGGTTAAATAACAAACATCTACAAATTGGTCACAAATTCACAAGATTCATGACAGGTCATGGAGATTTTGCGAAATATCATTATAGATTTAATCATCGAGATGATGAAAACTGCGAGATTTGTGGGGTAAGTGAAACACCCACACACATCTTATTTGACTGTATGCAATATGAAAAAGTAAGAAACAAATTAAAATTAGTTTGTAATAAAGAAGGTTACAATTGGCCTATTAGGAAAAGTAGCCTTATAAATAATGTTAACATATATCATTATTTCAATGAATTTATAAAAACTTGTTATAAAAACAGAACAAAAATTTCTCTCATAGTTCATTGTCAAATTAATGACATCAAATACTCTACTCAACAAAAATATAATTAATGTAAAAAATAGAATTGTCGGATATTAATGTATTGCGGCTACGACTGCAACCATGTAATCTTAACTACCTGCAAAGCATATGCAAAGCAGGGTCAATTAAAAGAGGAATACCTCAAGCCAGTAGCATTTAATGCTACAGGTCAGATGGAGTGCTCCACTAAATGTAATGTAATGTAATGTAAATGCAATGTCACAAATTATAGAAAAAAATGTCCATATATAAACATCTCAAAACCCAATACTTTTATAATGAAACCAAATGATGGCCAATGTATCAGTAAAGTAGCCCAGTTTAATCCAGCAGTCATTTGGTTTGAAGAAAATGTCATCTTGAAAGATGACATTCTCCATGTTTTTCAACATTATTTGGCAGTCCCTTAATAAGACATTTCTACAGCAATTGAATAGATGATGATTGAAGGCATGGCTTGATGCTCCCTATCTCACACCTTGCACCTTAAGAGCTTTACTTGTGGAGTTACGACAAGTAGTTTTCAGTGTGTGCATTAACCATATCGAACACTTGAAACAACAGATCATAGAAGTTATTTCATCTGTCACATCCAATGTTTTTGATTTTGTATGAGAAGAAATGGGACTGACTAGATGTCTTCAGGACAATAATTAAATCTGATGCAAGCACACACCATTGATACAGGTTTAAAAAAAATTCTCAAATATTTTAAAATTGGTACATATTTGATGTCTGTATTATGTTTGTTTACAAAAATATAGCAATTTGAAACCCACACAAATGACTTTATAGATATAAAATGAATGAAATGAGTACAGCATATTTAATTATAATATAAGAAATCATCAATATTAAAAAAAACAAATATTTTATGATTAATATATTATAACATAAAATATATTAAACATATATAAAAAAATATATTAAACATAAAATATTTTTCAGATTCTACTTTACTTTTGTTTACTGGTGGAGATGACAATAGTCTTAACTCTTCAGTCATTACTGTGAATAATCAATCTGTAGATATTAAAACATTTACGTGTCCAACAGCTCACTATGCACAAATAACAGGTAAATATTTGTATCAAACTTTATACGATTTATTAGTATTTAAAGCTAAATACTTAGCACTTTTACTAAATACTTATTTTTCTTAGCACTTCATAAAAATTTCTTAATTGTACAAAAAGCTTATTATGTTGTCATATAATAAAAAATCCTTTATAGTCAAAGTCTTCAGATGATGTAGAAAAATAAATATCTATTGTTTACATAACAAAAATTCTCACTTGTGAGGTGAAACAGTGTTAAGGTGGATCACAAGAACAATTAGATTATTTCTAGAATTTTCTTGTAATAAAATTGATATATTTTTGCTAATTATTCTTTTTCTAATAAGATTTACAATAAGTAATATTAAAAGAATAATTATCATTTGGATAGAAATATAATACAATTTTTAATTATGTATAGTAATTATTTTTGAAAAATTATTGATTTGAAATAATTTTTTTTAATCCAGTTAAAAATTAAACTTATGGAATGTTTAGAAATGAAATGGACATTTTCAAAAATTTATTTATAAAATATAATAAATGCATAAAAGTTAACCCACATCAAGATAAAGAGCAATTCATAGTGTTTTGAAAGTTCAATAAGCATATCTACTGGGTAAACCATTCTCAACATGGCCAAGGATTAAATTGGGAAAATTCTGTGTTCTGTAGTATAAAACATTTAACTTATATGTTCTGATTACTAGAAATCATAACAACAAACAAGCTAGCAAGTGGTACACTCGAGAGTAGCCGATGCATGACAAATTGTTTGGGCATCACAGGACTCTTCGTACTACTACTACTAATACTACTAATACTAATACTAATACGTTGTTATTTGATCATCCAGCATTTTTTGCCCTAAATACATCAAGATAGTGTAGAATACTTGACCAGAATGCAATTATTAATTCTTAATCATATTTTGTAATTACTATTTGTATATTTTTTTAGGAATATCTGTTTTATCAGAAAATAAAATTCTCACAACATCCATTGATCAAAGAATTCATTTATGGAATTGGGGATTTGACAAAGAAACTAAAAAGCTTAATTTAAACATCTTGACTACTTTCATGTCTTGCATTCCCGATATTGCGTGTTTGGATGTCTACAAAAGGTAACATTTATTTTGCTTGGTATTTAAAATTCTTAAAACATAATTGAAATGAAAAAAAAACTTACTTTTGCAATAAAATATAAATTATAAAATATTGTAAAATTGTTTAGGTTGATTAAATATACTTAAATAAATGTTTCTTTTTCTATTTTTCTACATTCCTCAATATTTTAAACATATTTTTAACTTCTTGAAGTTTAAATTATTTTTCAATATTTTTCATCACTAATTATTTTGTTTCTGGAGAAAAATGTCATTTGTTCCTTTAATAACACAAGATACAATTGACAATTGGCAGGATTCTAAATCTACACACACTGAATTTGAAAGAATCAGAAATAACGAGTTTGAAATTTAACATATATTTATAAAATAACTTCTTTAATAGTATCTAACTCTAAATATGACAATAAAAGTATACAGGGTGATCGGAAAATGTTTGGCCAAAATTTAAAGGGAGTTAGAGGGGACAAATATAAAAGGATTTGCATTACACTGTTTGTCCGGAAATGCTGTGTAGGGCAGTTGAAACAAGCCAGAAATGCAGGAAGCTGTCATTTCCTGCTGTGATTTCATACAGCATGCTGAACTAGCAGATATCAATCTGATGTATGGAGCTGCAAATGGAAATGGGGCAAGCTGTGCAAAGGTTGGGCTTATTACATTTGTTTGTGTCTATTTCCTTTTACCTATCCACTTTCTTTACTCTCCAGAACTTTCCAGACAAGCATTGTACTGAGAATTCTTTTATATTCATCCCCTTTAAATTTTGGCCAGACATTTTCCAATCTCCCTGTATATTTATAGAATAATTTGTTGATAGCCAATGTAGTTAAAGGCATCGGCCTGTAGCTCCTGGGATCTGCAATCAATCCAGGCAGATTGTCCTGGGAATTTTTCATGCAAAACGTTGGGTTTTGTCCCCAGCTGCCCAGGCCAAACCCACAACAGAAATGGAAAAAGTCCTCAGAGTAGAAAGAATCAAATGTAGGAAAAAGAAAAAAATTTAATTTGTGAGAAAAACATCTTTTGATATTCAGACATTGTTAAGAAATGATTATATGCAATTTTATTATCATCAATCATTTTCTTGGCTTTAAATTTCAAATAATGCATAAAAATATAAATTAAGTTTTAAAAACTAACCAGGATCCAAAAGAAGTTGTAAAAAGATTTTTTTCTTCTGTCTAATTTCTTTTATTTATTTATCTTTTATTTGGGTGATTGCTTTGTACGTGGCCCATAGTTCAGCTTGTGTAATGCTACAATGTTTAGCAAATTTTAATCTGGCCTGATATATTGTCTTATTGTTGTTGTTTTGAATGCACACATCAGCTCCCACTCCGCACTCTTGCTTAGAACCATCTGTGTACACTATCCACTGAAAGTATCTGTTTGTTTCGGGATCATAATCGAAACTTATTTCGTAGCCGTGCATGTCTGCTGGGTATAGTTGGAGGCATATATCATTACTAGTTCTATCAATTTTATACTTTTTTAATAATATCAGGTATATTCCAGTAGCTGTTTGGAATAATTTTATTTTTAATACGTTTTTCAATATCCTCCTGTGTGTAACTGTGCAGCCGAATATTAGTGCAGAGCCAATTCCAAACTGTTTTTCTTGCCGTGATATGTATTGGCATTAGTCCAGCCAGTACCAGTATTGCATCTGTTGGAGCTGTTCGATAAGCACGAGTAATCCTTATTGCTGCTCTTCTCTGTATCGACAGTAATTTTTTGCAAAACTGTGTGTTGTTAAGTGCGTCTTGCCATACAGGGATAGCGNTAAAAGGTACTCTCTGTATTTATGTTTATACATGATATTTTAAGCTGTGATATTTTATATTAAAATCATTCCGTACATAGTCATCCTGCATGGAAAAGTTCTTTAAATATGGCAAAATTCTTCATTTTTTAACACTGTAAATAGAATAAAACACGTTTTTAAAATGTAATAAAGTATATTGAAAAAATTCTTAATTTCTTCAATTAATTCTGTAAATTACATTATTATTTACACCAATGAGATAATGGCGATACATAATTTGTTTTCTTGAAGTATTACTGGACTGAAAAAAGAAAAGAAATCATAGAACAGAATATGTTATTAGTTTAATAACTGGAAGATGATCTTAAATTTTCTGTTAATGGCAGAATGTTTTTAAATCATCATCTTATAAATTCAAAAAGTTGTTTAGCTCAAATATCAGAATACATTGTAGCAGTTATTGTTATTCTTATTCAAAATTATTATTATTAATTAGAATTTGTCCAATTAAATTGTTGCTTTCAGATTTATTCTAAAATGGACAAATAATTTGATCTTTGTAGTCAATTTTTTGAGATTAAAAATATAAATTACTACCAAGTATTGACGTTTCAGGAACAATTATATCCGGATTCGGTAAGACCAATTAATAATTAGTTACAAACACACAATTTGATTTAACAATAAGCAGTTAAAAGTTTTTAAAAAAGAAAAGCTTATTATATGTTTAAAAATGAAATTTATGCAGTGCAATCACCATTTTCAAAACATTTTTACCATGCAAGAAAGATTCTATGTCTTCCCCGAAATGCATGTTGACAAGTGACTTGTATAATAAGGCAAAAATCTGTAAAAAATCTCAAAGGCAAGTCTTTAATTATGGACAATAATTTTAGAATTTGTTACTTTTCAATTCTTAAGAAACCACTTACTTCCTTAGTCAATGCCAAAATTTGCAGATTCAAAACTCTTCTTTGATAATAAATCCCTTTAAAAAATTTACAATAATTTTTTGGCTTTTTAAAGATATCTCATTTTGTTGATATTTAAATTTACCATTTAAATATCAACAAAATGAGATTTGTTGGTGATAATTAATTGACATTTTAATAGATATTTAT
Source organism: Centruroides sculpturatus (assembly GCF_000671375.1). NCBI lineage: Eukaryota > Metazoa > Arthropoda > Arachnida > Scorpiones > Buthidae > Centruroides > Centruroides sculpturatus. The sequence continues at coordinate 168,555 of NW_019384988.1, read as the reverse complement.
TTTTTTTTAATATTTGATAACTTGGCAGCACTAAAATACAGAGCATATACAGTAAGATTTTGTATCTTTGTTTAGTTTTTCTGTTATTGATATATATATTGTGCTATAATTTCTTCTTAGGATTATTATTTAAAATAAATAAATCAATCATTTACTTACTCCTTTCTAATAAGAATATATTTTCTGTAAATCATCCATAGACAAAGAAATATAAATTATAAGCAAATATGCAATGGTATAAATAAGCAATGGTAAAAATGCCCACAATCATCTTAATCCTTTTTGAGATAATCGCCAGCATTTGCATAATTTTCGAATACAAATTTTTAAGATTTAATTCGATTTCGAATCTGTTGATTTTATTGGCTTTTTCCCGAAGAGTTTACTTATAAATAGTATTTGCTAGTGCCCGAAATCTTAGAAAAAAGTTACGACGAGTATCTTTGGTCACGAGATAGGTTCTGCCAATAGAATAGAGAAACAATTTCCGTTTTGACCCGTTTAGCCAAATTCAAATGAGAAAAATAGCAAAATGATATGTAATTTTCTAGAAATTTAATCGAAAAGTCGAAATAACAGTTTGGTTGGAAGAAACTCTTGTCGAAGTCTAAATATAATTAGAACGGAATGAAAGCCAAGGGAAAAAGTATCGACGGAATTTTAAATCATCAATAAGAAGGAAAACTTACAATTAAAAAAGAATTAAGTTACATTAAATTATTATTATTAAAAATCATAAGGTCTGACGGAGTATTTACTCGTATTATTAATACTTTAACGTCGTATAATATTGTTTGGATAAATTACACGATAATTTGTTTAACACCAGACCCATCCCCGGAACGTTTCTGCATAAAATACGCAATAGTATTTCCCGGTTACTGCCCAACCGTATAATGACATAGGGAAAAAATGTGCGGGATGTTTCTCTACTTGGAAATAATTGCGCAAGGAGGTGGCAGATGTTGCCGATGGCCTAATCCCGGGAAAGAATAGGAATTTTTCCTCCCGATTTATGGGGAATGGAATAAAATCCGCGGAGAATGTATCGTTGCGCGTGTTTTTTAATTGGGTTTTTATGGAATTTAAAATGAATTAATTAATTTAAATTCCATTGAATTAATTAATTTAAATTCCATTAAATTAGAAATGTCTATAAAATATCCATTTAGAGCTGTGCTCAAACTTACAATTTTTGCAAGCTGGATAAGCATGTTATCAGTAATACTATCTGAGGTTCTCCTCTTATATAAATTTAGAACTAACATACAATCATAAAATCTCATTGCATCAACTGAGACACTGCTGACCCACGGATCCTCCATCTGTATTCGTCCAAGTGTAACTTACTTATTCTAGCATAATTACTATGTAATTCTCTTAAATTAATTTAAATTATNATTAATTTAAATTCCATTAAATTAATGGAATTTAAATTAAATTAATTAATTGTGCTAAATTAATTAATTAATTGTGTTAAATTAATTAATAAATTGTTCGAACCCTAAAATTTTATCCGAGATCAAAGATTCACTTAAAATGGCCGAATTTCCGTGCGGCCGTTTTAAGTTTAAGTGGAAGAAGGAAAAAAAACAAAATATTTCGGTGTCTTTCTAAAATATTCGTTGGGCGTCTCCGCTGTTTATAAATATTTCGGAATTAATTTATATTAATGAGAATCGTTTTTTGATTTAAACGTGAAATTGCACGAAAGAGAAAATAATCGACTTTTAAATATATCAGTGATTTGCTTATCGGGAATATTAATTTACGACTTTTCTAGTACAAGGGTGGAATTACACGTTTATTTAGAAATGTAAATGTAATTTTATCGGTTTACTTTTCGGATAAATACGCTTAAAATCCTGTTAGCCTAGTTATTTTTACGAAATTAATTGGATGGACGGAGTTACGTCTCACGTCGCGCATATGCACGAAGTTTGACGTAATACTTCGATATTACAAATAATTCGTAAACGGAACTTGGAAATTTTTTCATTGTTTATCGAAAAAACTTCAAGTTCTAAAATGTCTCCGTTTGGCATTTATTTTGAATTTTTTAAATAAAAATTACTTTTTTGTTTCTACTTTTTACTATCCTGGTTATTATGTATTCATAACAAGGGAAAGTAATGGAATCGTGTCAAATTTGACCCTCAGACTTTTTGCAAATCTCCACGCTTTGACACCTCCCGAACAAAAAAGTAAAACAGCAGAAAAATTCTGTGGATGTGTGTGTATTGGCTTCTATTTCGTTTAATGTCTCAGGAAGGGGTGAAGATAAAGAAACGACGGTAGCTTGCGTATAAGGGGCATCGAGGCTATTAAATTTTGATGAGGGGAGGAAAGATAGAGAGTGATCACGTGTCATATTTCGCGAGGGGGTTGGGCTTAATGAAGATTTTACTCTCATCTTTGCCCTCAAAATTTAGTCCTTTATATATTTTTAATTATTATAAAATAGCAAAGTTGTTATTACAAAATCTCGCAACAGATGGTGCCACATATAATTTTTATTTATTTATTATAATTAATAATTAAAAAGTGATTTTATTATAAAATCTCATCGCAGTCGGGAAAGTTACGCAACCCGTTGTTGGATTTTTTATAGTCAAAATCAAAGTCGTTTACTGGTGAACTCCAGTGTTGTTCCACCTAGTAGGAATACCATTTACATTTCTAAAAATAAGTTTACTGGTTTTTGAATAAAAATCCCAAAATCATCATGAGTACATACTATAATTAATTGTAATGAACTGTCACTTGTAAAAAAAATACTATTTATTTTGTTGTTATAAAAAAAAATTATTTAAAAAAAGTCACAAATGGAGGGTAATATGGAATAGGTGGTTTAAACCATTTGAAAATTAATTAAGACTTCATAAAATATAGTTATTTTTAACTATAAATTTCTAACTATATATAGTTATAGTTATTAATATAACTATAAATTATGTTCATGTCATTCCTGCTTCGAGTCTATTTACAAAAGTCACAGATATACAGTAGAGCCTCGATTATCCGACCCAATTGGGGACTGGGGTTGGTCGGATAATTGAAAAGTCGGATAACCGAAAAGTATGAAAAAAATCCATTATCAGTGTAGTATATTATTATATCCCATGTAATTAGTATATTAGTATACCGCTATTAACCTACTTCGCGTTGAATTTTCATCGATGTTAAGCCTAACAAAAATTTTTTAAAATAATAATCGTCGCTATTGTATCGTTAAAAATTAGAAAATTAAGCCTCGTTTAAATACTGGCTCCGTTTCATGGTCGATCCAGTGTTGCCAGCTAAAACACGTAAAAATAATATTAAAGTAGCCAAGACATAGCCAAATATTGTAGCGCCACATTACTAGCGGACATTTGAAATTTGCCGACTAGGAGGGTCGGTTAACCGAGGTGACTGTTAATCGGAGGTCGGATAATCGAGGCTCTACTGTAATTTTCTCTCTCTGCTCCGGTACAATCAAGGTGAGCCCACAGAGAACAGCTGAAGCATTGAATCCAAATTTTCCCTCGTTCATCTTCGGAGAATTTTCCGTTACAAAAGATACATTCAGTGTCTTCGTCTTCTGGTTCTTTAGTTGATGGCATGAAGTCCATTACAGATGATACATCAGAATGGAACGATTCATCGCTGCTAACGCTGGAGTCATCTCTAGTAGGTTTAGGTCTAGAAGATATTTCTTAAAGATATTTCTAGAAGATATTTTAATTTCTTAACAGGTGGCCTTTGAATGTTTGGCTTCTTTTGTTGTTTTGAAGCTTCTGGTTCATCCTTTTTTCCTTTTCTTTCAGTTTATCCATTTATCCTAGTATTCCATAATACTCGACACACCATCTTGGAAAATGAACTGATGTTTTTTAGCTGACAAATCATTGTCAGCTAAAAAACGACTACAGTATAACAAACTACAATTCTTTTAGTGTACAGTACATTATGCTTAACATGAAGTTCAAGTCACATGTGTACTAGTAGGCTAAAATGTTTGAAAACTTGCCTGCAAAAACTCTTGAAAATCACAAAACATACTTTGTTCTGTAGTGCGTGGTACGACGACAACAAGCGGTCAACTCTCAATGCACTGCATCGTGGGAGTCTTTCTTGAGTAGTTCATGGTATTCCCACGTAATAGCTGCAACAAACAGAGCCGAAGCCTCGGTATTCCATATTTCCCGACTATTCCATAATACCCTCCTCTCCTCTACTTTTGTACTAATCCAGTACCTTTTGTCCCATTAACCAAAATACCCACCACCATTTTTCTAGTGCCATTCATGAAATCCTGATACCTTTCCTTCCAATTTAGTACCTTTTAAAAAATTCATTTTTATCCTCTATTTTTTTTACTTAGGCAGTAAATAGATTTTTTGGGCTCTAACCTCCAACAGTTCCAATGCTAAACGATTAGTAGTGCTCAAAATGATCACTAGAACTGTGCCTATTGTGTTGTAGCAGTACCGAACCGTCTGAGTAGCAGTAGAGTGTCTAAGCAGTCCTAGCCTAGAAGGCTTTCCACGTCTTTTCTCTCTCTCTCTCTCTTTTGCTCTTTCTGCACTGTGGGCACTGAGAGAGCCTCTTATATCAGGCTCATTGTGGGTTCGGCCAGGCCCACAATGGAGCGACCAGGTGGTAGGGGACGGGGCCCGACATATCCGAACGGACCACCCCCGAAAAATTCCTGGGGGATTCCTTGACCCTCCCGGATTCGATCCCGGGTCCCCCAAAGCGGTAGGCTGCCACCTTTGACGCTCGGCCAATCCGGCCGTCAAGGCTTTCCACATCAAGGATGGATAGGTAGAAATTTTACATTAACTTTTTGACGTGTTAAAGTTTCGCCTAATACAAACCTATGTCAGACAAAAAGTAACCAGAAAACCACGAATAAAAGTGCCACAAATCAGCCAACATCTACCAAGTCAAATTCTCCATATACCACTGCTTCAAATGAAAATGAGCCAACTGGGACAGGAAGTGCTATTTTACAAGTGGACTCCAGAGTTTTTGAAGATGTCAACTCGTCAAATTTAGATGACACAGACTCTGATGAAAAGGATGAAGAAAAAACTGTCCATGGTTCTAGGAAAAAAACCAAAAATGATAAAGGAAATCAGTGCAAACGACAAAAAGATGCAATTTCGGAAGCAAAAGTGAGTGGGAAGTTGTATGTTCAGAAATTTAGAGTAGAATGGCTTAAAAAAGATAAGCTTACTCGATCTCATGGTGATCCTAAGAAAGCTTATTGTAAACTTTGTCAGACTGTAATCGCAGGAGGGATTGCACATTTAGTTCGTCATGCAATGCATAAAAAACAAAAATTTGGCTAACACAATAACTGATACTCCCATTGACGCTGGCTTTAAAATGCCAGCGTAAAATCTGGACATTTTAAAATGGCTTTAAAATGTCCAGATTCTAATATTGCTAAGAATATTAGGTGTGGAAGGAAAAAACTTCAAGCATTATTAAAACAAAACCTATATTTTTCAGTAAGGAAGAAGTGGAAGCTGTTTTGAACAAGCAGAAGTTTTCTCTGTTAATTGAAGTCGAGATAATAGTCGGTGGAATCACGCTCGACATTCCAAACACCATCGTCAAACTTTTAGGCTTACGGGAAAGCGGCGCCGAACGTCACACGTACACGTTTACACGTTTAAAACGTGCGCCTCAACCTCTCTAATAACTACTCGAATTCAACGAGAAGTTAATAGTAAGGTGGCACAATGGTGGAGGAATAATCCAAAGTGTTCCGATTGGTACGATATGATCGAAAGGAGCTGCAATGTTAGATTAACACAGTGGTTCTCAACCTTTTTTGTTGATGTACCCATTAGCCCATTAATTGTTTCTCAAGTACCCCTTATATTTTTGTATGTAAATTTTATAATTACTGCATTAGATGTATACAGCCCATATAACTGCGCGCCATGAAAAAACTCTAACTAACTAACTATAACTAACTACTTATTTTACGTAAATAATAATAAATTTAATCAAGTACAGTACATACATTTATTTATTATTATTTGATAAGTATGTTATATAAAATCACAGAAGTCATTTCAATACATGCATAAATTACATTTCCTAAAAATAAATAATTATAATTAACAATAAAGAAAATTTAAATTATTCTTTAATAATTTCTAACAAAATTTAATGGGATATTTGTTGGGATAAGTCTTCAGTAATTTTTTCAAAATTTGGTTCCCACGTTGTTAAAGAGATTAAAATTGTGTACTGATCTTGAAAATAATGGCTGCGAATTTATAACGTGCAGAACAATACATGAATCTTTCAATTTTTGTAACAAATGTAATGTCTAAATTCGCTAAAGTAATGAACACATGCAGTGACACGCATTGCATGGTGAGGGTACATTTCAGGCCTCGTTATTTCTAATACCAGTAGTTCAGTAAAAACACGAAAAGCCCCAATCTTATGGAGCAATAATAATAGAATAGAAGAAAAATTTTTTCTATTCTATAATTAATGCTCGGTTAAACAGTAATTTTACTAGACTACAGGTTCACTCGGCACTAACGGCACAAACAGTGGATAAACAAGTTGTTTACACTATTAAAAGGGAAATCGGTGTTCACACTGGGATATTTTAAAGCAAGTTTTTGTCGTTTCTTGTTTCTTGTGTTAATAATTTACAGCAAATTGATTAACATACGCCATTTTATAATGAAAGTTAGATGTACCCCTTCGATTTACGCTCGTACCCCTAGGGGTACATGTACCCCCGGTTGAGAACCACTGGATTAGCAGATACCGTTCTATGTTAAATTCTGAAGAAAAATTAACTCTTCGTTGTAAAAAATTTATTTTTAATTTTTAATTTTTTCTATATTGAAGTTATACATGAATGGATATTTCCCCCTAGTGTTTTTGTATATAAATTTCTGGCTTTTTTACTAAAATGTCGGCGCTTTATGTATGCTACTTCACGTTGAGTCGTGAGCCCAAAACAAAAACGTAGAAAAATAAAAACGAAAATTTCGTGAAACTGATGACCAACTGATGGAGCTGTGAAATGTCTTGCTATTGTTGCTCAGTATTTTGATGGGCATTTGCAGCGTTGTAGAGATCGTTTTATTGGTCTAATTGCTGTTGAGCCAGCTACAGGTCAAAATATCTACAGCAAAATTAAGGAACTTTTTACTAATTTTGATATACCTAAAAGCCAGTTAATTGGTTTTGGAGCAGACAATGCGTCTGTTGTGATAGGCAAAACTACTGGCGTTCAAAGTACTGTTGAAGGACATCCCACAATTGTTTGTTTTAGAATGTATATGTCATTCGTTCGATTTATGTTCTTCAGCAGCATGAATGAAACTGCCACGAACTATTGAAGATTTGTCGCCAATGCGTCGGAAGTGTCGGCGAGACCGTTGGCCGAAGGCGTAGTACCGCGCCAAAGTCTTAAAACGGTGGCGTTACTCACCTAACTCGAGATCGGAGGAAAATTTAAAACGGTTAACCGATTTATGGGCCACTTTGTACCAAGCTCCCGTAATTCGGTCGGCAGAAATTTTACACATCGATGTAAATTACAAATAAATAATTCGTACTAGATTCAAATTCGAATTTACGGCGAAACCAACAAAAGATAAATTTCCGTAGGGAAAATATTTTAAAACTCGCAAAATTAAAGTCGACCACGGCGCGGCGCGTCGCGTCTTAATCTCGTTGCCGTAATTCGACGTAATCCAATAAACGTCACGAACGAAGCTCCACAAAAATTCCGAATAATCACAAATGCGTTACGAAAATATAACCGTTAAGAAAATAAAATATTTGATTACGTAAAACACAAAATAAATTTAAACGTAAATTCTACCGATTGATAAGAATTTAGTGGATAGATTTTATCCATCTTCCGGTTCCGCGGCATAAATTTCGCGCGTCCGTGACATTTTAACCACAAAATATCTATCAGCCAAACAGACATCGAGTTAATATTAAGCCATGGCAATTTAATACGCGATTAATTATTATAAGAATTTTCCTGGACGACGGTCGGTTGTAAAAGTTGTAAAATGGCCGCTTTATTCCGTAACGTAGCGGAGGATTGCGGTTAAAAGTCGTGTGGGAATTTAAATACGAAAAAGTAACGAGCAAGTACCGGTAACAGATAAGTGTCGTAAAGGATACTTTCGCCACTGGCTCCACTTATACACGGGAATATGTAATTGGGTTGACCGCGTTGCAGAATTATAAGAAAGGAATTCGATTATGTCCGCATTTATCGGTACGGGAGAGAAATTCTGATAGTTTTCCGAAATAAAAGCCGGCAAGAGTGGGAAAAATTACATAAAATATTCCTTAATTATTAGCCAACGAATATCCTGCCTCGATTATGAGATAGGGAATTAATTGCCCATCTCATATAATCGAGATTGTTGATAATGATGATAATAAGCGCAGAGGTCCAAACGGTTAGGAGTTGAAAGTTGAAATTTCGTACACAGTTAGGTATTTCGTGAGAACGTACACTAAGAAGGGATTTTTGGAAATTTCCCTCGCGGGTAGAGGGAGAGAGTTAAGGATTACCCCTTAGAATTGATTCTACTGTATTATTTTAGATGCCTATAATTATAAAGGTTATCTTAGGTAAGGGTTTTATCACACCGAGTGACAAATCCAACACATTTTAAAAATTCTTTAAATTGTATACAGACGTGTTAGATTGGGCACTCGGTATGACGTAAGATAATCTTTGTAAATATAATTCTGTGGCTGTACGCCATTCTATTTTGTATAGTTTTTAATTTAATTTTATATTCTATCTCTCTAAATTTATCCTTCCTTCCAATTTCCTTTGTTCGAACTTCCGAGAATTTGGACTTACCCTTAGCCCACCAGGAGGTAAGGTGAAAACAATAATCTACGACGAGGCTGGAGGGGAAAATCGAAATTCCAGTAGACATTCTTGGGCCGGACACGAGAGACAACGGACGTGTGGCGGTAAGGCTCGTAAGTGGAATCCGACGAGCGCTGAAAAAAAGGAGAATAAAATTCATCGCAAAAAGAGACGATCGGTAGAAGCCAATTAACACGCCTTTAATATTGTGTGGTAACTTTTAACGTAGCATTCTAATGCGTAATATCAAATACCGAATTTCGCAACGTCCGAAAGCAAACACGACCGAACATCGTAACGTAGTAAATAAATAGTTACCAACTATAAATTAGCCTGGGCTACAATATAATTTAACATACGTAACTTTATAATTAAGTTAATTATAAAAAAAAAACAAGTACATTCTGTCGTTACCATTGCAGTAGAAGTATAAACAGAAAAGGAATAGAAATTGATCGGACTTTGTTATATCTACGACTGGAATAAAGTCCATAGTCGGCGTTGGAAACGTCAGGTATTTTGTCTAGGAAACCTCTTCGTCCGGATATCCTTTAGCGTACATCCCGCACTCTGCCTTTGTAATTCCATAGTAAATACGTTTTCCACCGCCGATCTTTTCGTCGTATTCCGTTTTTCAGGCGAGCAACTGGAGTTGAATATTTCATTGTTTATTTAAACGACGCGTTTCTATATACCGTTAAAGTAAGTCGGTACGTAACTTTATTTATTTATTTTTATTAGTACGGCAGAGGTGACGCGTGCGAATTTCCACTCGGTAATACTTAATTTATTATTTTATGCCGTCGATTTATTGCCGTAGAAATTAATTAATTTATTAGTAAATTTACGTCGTCGTTAGTATACGCACTTTACGGCCGTATCGGACACCGAAGATCGAGTGTTAGAAGTTAACCATCGTCTTTACTTTTAGTAGGCCAACGCTTATCGGTTAACTCTGACGGTTCGTCTTGGGTGGCCAATACGGGCATTTACAGTAAAGATTTCTTTCGTATAATCCGGCCAAATAATTAACAAAAGTTTCGTCAAAGCGGCGCCATGGCGTAAATAATTTGTCACGTCATTTCCGGAAGTGGCATAAAATAATTACCCAAAGGAGACGACGGCCGGATGGCCGAGGGGTCGAGGTGGCAGGCTACCGCTCTGCCTAGGACCCGGGTCGAAAACTACTCAGGAATTTTTCGGGTCCCGCCCTTCACCACCCGGCGGCCCCATTGTGGGCCTGGCCGAATCCGTAACGAGTTGGCTAAAATAAGGCCCCTTAGTGCTGACGGGGCGGAGAGTTAAAAAACTCCAAAGGAGCGGATTAAGGAAATTTAACGGAGATGAAATCTTTTGCTTTTAAATAAATTAGCAACAGTGGGATTTATAAAGGGTAATTATCGTAATTTGGGGGAGAAGAAAAGAGCGTTAAAAATTGTTTATTTTTTTAAAAGTGACTGGTTAACCGCCGAATGACCGGAAGACGAATTTCTGAACAAGTCGTAAATACGAACGACGACTCTATCCAGTTTCTTGACGCAGCTAAATTAGGAAATTTTGAAACGACAGCAGTCTTTGACTTCGTTCCGTACGCGCATAAACGAGATCTCTTTCCGTCCCGTGGGCACTAAGACAGTCTGTTTTAGCTATCCCTTTATGGTAAATTTTTTTTTGTTTGTTTGTTTTAATATTCCGACTTGTACCATCAAGCGAGTGAGCGAAACGGGAGTCGAGCGAGATTCGGGCAATGGCGGATTCGATTCCGGGTTTCCCGGAATAACAGACCGACATCTTAACCTCCTCCCGTCAAATTATATCACAGCTGTAATGTTTAATTTGTCACCCAAGATACTATAATAGTACTGTAGATATTTTAATACTGTACGGATAATTCACTAGAGAATTTGAGAAAAATTCGACTTAGTCCGGTTTTCATTGGTTGCGACTTTTTAGGATTTGATAAAATCGAAAGACCGGAGTTTATTTTAACGTAAAAAATCATTTAAAAGTATATTTTAAAATTAATCCGGCATGGTTGCCGGTTGTAATTGTAAGTAAACTATTATTGCCTACACGCATTACATTTGTTAGCGTTTAAAACAATTGTTAAGAAATTTTACCTAGGATTAAATGAATTATAATCGGGAAATCACCAACGCTGGTTCAAATTTGAGAGAGAAAGGTAATGTTTTCATCTTCGATTCTAACGAATTTGCATAAGTAGAGATTTTTGCCCGACGGACATTCGTAGCCGGAGGGTCTTTGGTTATTAGACCAATTTGTCCAGGGTTCGGACCCTCCTGCTTCTCTACCGGGTGTGGTATATATTATTACGTCATAACCGCCAAATCTCGTATTATCGTAGCCGTAGGTTAGGTATAGCCAGGATTTTCTCAAAATTTTTCAGACGGGGCAGCGATGAACCGCGATTTAATAATTTTCGGTCGACGAATCGAACGTAAATTAGAACAGATGGATGCAATCTCGTCTAGAGTAGAAGACGCCATCGACAACGTAAGCTTTAATTATTTTATTAATTAAGAAATACATTCTGACAATATTTGTTTCTGTTTTTATTTATAAAGTTGACGTTATCCAGAATGTTCGAACGGAAATTTTGGAAATTATTTTTGAGTTTTAATTTATTTTTTATGCCGTTGACCGTGGCCGTCGTTTACGAGTATTTTACTTTCGACGAAAATACGAATCTACGAGATCGAGTGCGTAATTAGTGGTTTTTAATTGTCAAATACGAGAATGTAATTAGCGTATTTTTCTGTCGACAGATGGGAAAGAAAATTTTATCCACGTTTCTCCTGGCAATTTCTATGGTGGCGGGATTGCCGTTCTATTTGTATCAATTGGGACAAGTGGAAAAATTATTTCGATAAATTCTGCGCCACTCGAACGACGGAAAGACTCGAGAGTTTCCTTCAGAAATTAAATAAAATTCTTTCTTCGTGTATAAATTAATACGACTTTACGTTCGAATCATTTATTATAATAAAAATGTCGTTTTATTTATTTATTTACTAGCAGATTTTTGCCCGGCGTTGCTCGGGCAAAAAGTAACGATAGCGAAGATTAACCCTCTCCCTCTCCCCTGCGGGGGAATTTCCAAAAATCCCTCCTTAGTGTACTGTACATTCTCATGACGTATCCTAACAGTATACCAAATTTCAACTTTCGACTCGTAACCGTTTGGGTTCTGCGCTTATTATCATCAACCCATCTCCAATACATTATAAGATAATCTAATTACTGTACAGTACACAGAATAGATAGCTTTAACCACTCGTTACGTAAACGTGCGCCAATACGTCCGGTGTAATTTTTAATCAAAGGAAAAAAATGTCGTGGACGTCGAGCGGGTTTAGTGAAACGTATCGCTTTCGCACTTAAAAGTGTACCAAATTCGGTACGTCTTCGTATAATATTCGGCAAGTGAACTCTAAGACTAAGTTAGTGTCGGGAACGTTTACGTTTATTCTACGTCGGAAAAAGAGGAATTCTAAAAATTTCTAGCCAGTGCCTACTAGCGACCAGAGTTAAACCCGGCCCGCATACGGTACGCGGTAATAGAATATTGTACGATTTTGCTTAGGTTCCGCCGGCACGTCGATCGTTGCAAACGGCGCGTGACGTATTATTGTATTAATTTCTATGTTAATTAAAAGTTCACCAAAAGCAAATTTTAGTCGAAAATATCCGTGACGGCTCCCGAAGTCACAATAAGTAGTACGTTAGCTAGGTTGCGGCCGAAGTTTTCATCTTTAAAACGTGAACGTCGAGCGCCGCTATCTTGTAAGCGGTGCTCGACGTTCGACGTTCACGTTTTACAGATGAAAACTTCGACCGCAACCTCTCTATTGTCGTTTCTTGTAAACGTTGACGCGGGGTAACCTCCGTCGTAAACGTTGGTATTTTATATCTTCTTAAAACTCCTAGTTTTATAGTATTTCTACTAGTTAAGATGTCCTCTTATCCGCCATACGACAGGAAGCCTGGCCGTATTTCTCTGAAGCGGACGGGTCTTTCGATTAAAAAGTTTCCTACCTCCGATTTATCATTATATAACTTAATAATCGGATACGCCCGTGCGAGTTAAATTAATAATAAATGTAATTAATAGCGTAAAGGCCTGGCTTTAGGGGATGCGAAGTCGATTTGAATTATTAAAAGAACAAACAAAAAACTAAACTGTTGATGATGTTACTAAATCTGAAATCTCGTTTTTACAAAACAGGGCACAATTTTCACTTTAAAATAAAAATTTCCTCACTTGGTGGATGTGTATGGTGGCTCCACGGAGCATCCTACACTTTCACAAAGCGGAGCGACTTTTGCAAGTTACAAATTATTGTATATGGAAAATCAACATGTATAATAATTTGTTTTTGTTGTTACAATACCGTCCGTATATATGGAGGCCTATACAGGGTGAGTAAAAGATCATTGTATCCTCTTCGTTCCGAAGCACCGAAGATATATCAATTTTGCTGATGTAGCTACGAAAAGTCGTGTACGGAGAACGAATGGGATCTTTCATTGACCTTTAAAATAATTTTCCAGGTCACTTACGTTGTAAGTTTGTTAACGTAAAATTCCGACGAAAAGATTAAAGAACAGCATTTAATTAGTGTAAAATAATATTCTGATATCAAATAAATACGTTTAGGACTGCATAATTTCCAGCTTTAAATTATTTAGAGATTTCGTTTTACTCCTTATAGATGAGATCACTTTCACTTGTTAGTAAATTATCTAGTCCCGAGTGTGTTTATTTTTAATGAAAAAACGATTTAAAAATAAAAATCTAGCAACGAGTGGCGTAACTTTCCCGGCTTTTATGAGATTTTATTTTTAAAATAACTTTTGTATTATTCATCAAAATGACTAAAATTGTATATAGGGCCATATGTTACGAGATTTTGTTATAAAAACTTTATTATAAAATAGCAAAAGACTTAAAAATATATAATTAATTTTGAGGGTAGAAATTTAGTTTTATAAAGCATTGTAAATGCTAACAAGTAAAATCTAAGTCTGACCCCTCGCGAGATATATCACGTGACTGCCCTCTACCTCCATCCCCTCGACCTTTCACAACCAAAATTTAATAGCATCAAAACCCGTTATATATAGGTTATCGTGCCAAATTATGTTTCTTTATCTTCATCCGTCCCGAGATATTAAGCAAAGTAGATGCCAACACACACACACACACGGAATTTTTTTGCCCTTTTTTTGTACTATTTGGGTTCAGGGATCTCAAAACGTGGATATTTGCAAAAACCTCAGGTCAAATTTGACACAATTCTATTACTTTCCCTTATGGGAACAGCCGGCAAAATAAAAACCAACACAGATGACTTTGGAAATTATTTTCAAGGTCAACAAAAGATTGCGTCTACGCATTTTTCGCACACTATTACATTTAAAAAAAATGAATATATCTTCGATGCTCTTGGAACGAAAAAGATGCAAGGAACGTTCACTCATCCGGTACACGTGTACGAAACTTTAAAAACAAGTCTTTTCTAACACCGATAAATCTATCTCGTCACGGAGAAAATGAGACGAAAAACAAAAAAAGTGATTTAATTTATTTTTATTTTAATTTGGGATGTTAAGACGAATTTGTTTTCATTTAAATGTCTCGTGAGCGAATATATAATAGGAATCGCCGTAAAGCCAGCAATTACATAGGCTATTGTAATCTAAAGTAACTCGTTCATAAAATCTGGAAACGTGGTCTTGATCGACGAGTCAAAGTGCCGCCTTGCAAGTTTGTACAGAGAATAAAACACGGAACACGTGATGCATTGTTAACGAAGATATCATATAGGCCTAATATATGTTGTACGTTGGCCCGTTTCCGGACTTTACGGCCACTTTGTATATTAATTACTCTAACGATATAATTAGTGAATTTTCGTGGAAGTGTCTATTGTTACGCGTCAATCTATCAACGGTACTGTACATCGTTTTATTCTTGCCTATATTTTTGTACAGTACATTAGATGATGAAATCCGTCTTGTTTAATAAAGACGGATTTCATTACCTAATATAAAGGCCATTTTCGGATAGCTAGGAAACAATCTTAATAAAATCCGATACGATTAATTATCTTATAAATATTTAATATAATTATACACCTATTTTAAATAATAATAACGTTAACTTGGGTTTCGAATTTAAACGGACGGTAAATCAGTCTACCACCCGGTTCGAGTTCTTAATTCCCGGTTTTTGAAAGGAAATTGAGAATAAAATTAAGTATTAATACGATAGAGTTTTTAAAATGCATTTTCTAAATAATTAAGAAGATATTTATCGATCTTTTTATGATTTTCGCAAAGCAAAGAATGGCGTTAAAATTACAGTATTTTAAACTTAATTTCCTTTAAAAATAGATTTACTCCTCAAAAACTAAATATGGTAGATTACGGCCCACCAAATCCGAACTATTAATTTGATCGACTCCTAAGATGTCACTTAAACTCTTAGTCATTTCTTGGAAATAAAAAATTGAAGTCGGTTAAAATAACCGTCCAAATTAGAGTCAAAATAACCAGTCCAAATGGAGCTCCTTACCTTACTTCGAAAGCTAAACTTTATAGATATTTCTAAAGATTTGCTTTAGGTTTCTGTAAATTTTTCCCGTGAAATTAATGATAATTCGAAAGAATTATTATTAAATCCTCTCCTTTACAATCTATACTTGAAATTTTATAATGGTTATTTCTAAAATTTAAACTACTAGGAATAAACGAATTCTCCGGAAAGTCTTGTCACCCCATAACTTTATTTGAAGTTGGCATCTGTATTTCGTCGTATCGTTTTCGGACGGCCGATACCGACGGGTCGGTCGCTAGTGTAAGGGCACACCAACGTCCATAAACCGGTGTTTTCCAATAATCGGATAAATAAGCACGTACGGGAAAGGGACACCACAAATCTATAGCGGACCACATGATGTAAAACTGCAAATGATAAAACTGCCGAACGGGGGTCCACGAAAACGGGCTCTCACAATAAATGAAATAAACGGGCAACGAGTTGTTCAATTTTCCCGGCAACATTTAAACCTGTTAAAAATATATTTTATTTAAAAAATTTTATTACTTAGAAAAAGGCAAAAGCTTAATTTTGAGGGTAGGGACGGGTTTTATAAAAAATTGTTAATGCTAATAACCAGTAAAATCGTCATTACGTTCGGACCCTACTGGAGATATACACGACCCCATTATCTCCCCATCCCTCCACCTTTAATCACCAATATCTAATAGCGTCGATCCCCCAAATAAACAAATTTCCAAGCAAAATTTCAGAAATTTTCGACAAAAAGCACGGAAGTTATTAAGCTTGAAAGAGGGTGACAAAATCGTGCCCCCACACACTAGCATCAATACATACAGAAATTATCCCCCTTTTTTATTTTGCATTTCTCGACGTTTCAAGGTGTCCTAAGTCCAAAGATGTAAAAATCTTGAGGATCATTTTTTGAATCGTCGTCTCCTCTTTTACAATAGGCCTATATATAACAACCAGGAAAGGAAAAGTATTTACTTGCATCATTCATTTCGAAAAATAAAATTTTATTTCATATTATTATTTTATATTTTGATTTATATATACAGAATCACAAAATCTTTTAAGTGCCTAGGGCCTCTAAAAGTCTTAATCCGGGCCCGTCGATAGCGTACAGTACACCAATGATAATACAGTACTGTACGTACAGTACATTTACTCGAACCGACCGCGGATAAACTTTTTGCGTAAGCGTGCCGAAAAAGAATTAATAAATTAATAAAATGCGCTCTAAATCTTTAGAATTTAAGCAACCGTTTCTAAAAGAAATAAAGTAAACCTTGCTTCAATTTAAACAAAACAAAGAACTCGACTAAATACAATGAAAATTAAAAAGGGCAAAAGAAATCGAGATTAAATAGCCAATACCCTTCCTCTTATCCACGAAAAAAGGTTAAACCAGTAATCCTAATTGTCCGATCTCTTAAAAAAATTACCGATGCCAGCCATCCCGACCGCAAATGTCTAAATTAGCTCACAAGCCCTAATTTAGATATTTGCGTAAAATTTATTTTCGCGGAAAAAATAATATTCTTTTCCTCATTTTGTAGAAAATAAAACTACATTAATTTCAATTTTATTCGTAACAAAAAACTGTATTAAACGTAAGCGTTTAAAGTTTTACGTCGATTAGCGACATGATACAGAAGTAATTTCATTACAATTCTGATTTTTATACGCTATTTTTACCTTTGATACGATTGCATTTTACGATGCGAAACTGCCATTTGCTACCGGATAAGATGCGTAAACACGATAGCAATAAACGTAGAAGAATAAATAACCTTATCGTAAGGAAGGGAGGCCGCAGACGTTCGTTTAATGCCACAAGTGGAGTCACTCACGATACGTACTGTACAGTACGTTCGTTACGAAACACCGACAGTCACAAGCTTCGATACCGTGGTGTTTACTTCGAAAGCCGTAATAAAGAGTAATTACTCGAGTAAAACATTCCTCCGATAATTAAAAGGAGAAAATGTTCAAAATTAGTTTCTCGGAAGCTTTGTAATTATTAAAAATGAACTTATATTGATAATATTTAAAGAATAAACGTTTATTCCTCTACTTTATTATTAATTAAAATAGGAGAATTACGTTTACTTTGAATTATTCGCTTTTTGTTTATTGTTACTTAAAAGATTAAATTTATTTTTAATGGCCGAAATCTCAGTAAATTCTTTTAATTGTATTTTCTTTTAAACAGCGTTTTCTGTTATTTACAAAATATAGGCCCGCGCGTAAGAGTAAATAATGTAATTAAACGATTTTTCTTACAAAATTTCATATATTTTGTGTAAATTATTAAATACGATCGTATGTCTACTTTACCTATTGCCAGTCAAATTAACTTAATAACGAGTTATGATTGCGTCGATTTTAATAGTGTTTTTCCCCCGTACGTCATACTTTTCCTGTTAACAATGGAATCGTGTCGATCGTCTATCAAACTCCGTCCGGAAAAAGATTTTTGATATGAAACAACATGACTTCTGGTCTAAACCGGAAGTTCTTGTACAGTTAATTAATCGGGCCTCCCGCCCCTAAGCTTTCCGTATCCGGTCTCAACTTTCATCTACCTCACTCATTTCTCGAGATTAAGGAAGGGCAGACAGGCGGACAGACGTCGGTGGGAATTTATAGGTCGACATTGGGTGGCAATTTTCAACCGATGATTTTTTCTTTTGTGCATAAATCGAATAGTCAAATTATTTATGATATTCTGCAATTCGAATTCTTATTGGTGGGACGATGTAATTTTACCTACGGTCGAACCTTCGATAACGCCCACCTCTAAACGGCGTCCGTTTTTCGGGAACTTTATTCGAACAAACATGTGTACAAAATAAAAAATGGCCGTTGTTTGGAGGTTACGTTTCTGTCAGTAGCCGTCGTTGGCAAGTTCGACGTATTACCACCAATTTTTAAACGGAATCGTTTAATATTTTCTAATAAATATAAAAAACAAATTCCATTTTGCGCAATCAAAAACGCTCGGGAAAGAAGAATATCGAAATAAATGAAATTTTTTGACCAGGGAATCAATAAAGAAAATTCCACGAATTTATGAATTTTATAAATCAGATTATCGAAAGGAAAGAATTTCGATAAATCGATAATTACCTAAGTCCACCGAAAAGGAATTCTTATTGTAAATAGTCGTTTATAATAGGCCCAGATCTAACAACAATTAATTAATTAAATAGTTTATTAGCGATTATTTTTTTTTAAATTTAAATAACGCTTTCGCCTTTAATTTTCTTCTCTCGACGAAGAAAAGTTTAAACCGAAAGGTCGGACGTCTTACGACGTAGATAATTAATAATTACAAAGCAAATAAAGTCTTTACCGAATAATCACTAATTAAAAATTATTTTAATTCATTTAATAAATAAGTTTGCTTAATTAATTGTTTTATGCGTTTGTAATTAATGAATTATCTTTCAAAATTTGAATTTTTCGAAATAACCGAAATAACCATTTTTATGTACGGATTCTCGTTATTATTTCATGTTTATTGGGGGGAATAACTGCCACTGCGCTGATTTTTATCATCTGTTAGATTATATTTAAAAGCAAACAATTCGTACGGAAGAATTAGAAAATTATAGAATTAGTAGTTGAAGGCTTTGGCATTTTAATTCATTTCGTGTTTGTTTAGGCCAACCTAAGCTTTGTTTACCACATATCTATGTATATAAAATATTAATAAATAATATTTAAAAATATAACGAAACATATTTGCTATATAAGTATTATTGCTAGTTTTCAATTCATAATTGAATACGTCCGAAACTTCAATAATATATATATATATAAACGCTTGTAATATTTTGTATACATTTGAAATATTTAATTAATATTAACGGATATTCGTAAATAATTTTAAACGTGAAAAAGTCACGTGTTTAATATCTGACTAATCTAAATCTGTTTAATAGAAACTTTTTTTTATATTAATTGTGTCGCTAAAATATAGATGTAATACAGATAAAAAAAACCGAAGATAATAAACAGAAATGACATTACGACAATCGAATTTATATATGATTTTTCTGTCGATATTCGATTTAGAAGTCATCTTACTAACAATTTATATCAGCCTTTCTTTCATTTTTCTCTATAGCTTCCTACGTTAAAGATAATACCGTAATTTAATACAGTATATATACTTTTATAATAAATATAAACTAAGGTCGTAGGCCCGTATAATTTCAGAGTATGTCCATTAGAAAAAATGCTATCTTTTAAATTAATAGTGCATTAAAAAAATTGCAACATTCGCCTTTTTTTTAAGTTTACATTTCATAGCTTATTCCACATTTAGAAATTAAATATTAAATTATTTTGTACCATTAAAGATTACAGAATTAAAAAATTTTATTAGTGTTTATATAAATATACGTGTGTGTGTGTATGTTTGAAATATTTTAAATAACATGAAATATATAATTTGTAATTCAAGGTTTTGTACTACTTATACTTTAAAAACACCATTAAACTTTTAATAGTAAATTTCCTATTTATGTTGTACTGATATTTTATCCCGGAAATGGATATTTTCGGAATAAACGAGATAGAATTAAAATTTTGGCACTTGCACAACCTGGCATATGATGACAATAAAAAAATTAAATTTTAAATNTATATATATATATATATTTAAAGGCAATTTTTACGCCAAGAAAAGAATTGCCGAAATATTTAGAAAAATAGATTCGAAGGAAATCTTGTGGAAATCCATAATGCGGAGCGTAAGAGGAGGAACAATGTATTTGAAAAGTAGAACAAGTGGAAAATAAACTAGCGAGACAGAATCGACTGTGTATCAAAACAGAAGAGTTATTAAATTAGCGCCACGGTCGGCGGTGCCGTATATAAATCACGGTTTAAATAGCAGTCCGCGGGCCGGAAGAAATTCTTTAAAGCCGATCGGTCGTCACCCCCACCGACAAGAAACCAATAAAATGGACACATCGTCGAAGCATTTCATCTCGAGACAATAGCGAGATTTCCAATATCGCCGGGAAATGCCCGCATCGATTGGAAATCCGGATAAATCTATCCCTTTGCCTTCTGGTTCGATGGTAATGATGCCCAAAGAAATCGACGATCTCCGCACTCTAAAACAATCGTTACCGTTATCTTCCCAGTTAAACACGCATTCTCGCGCTTCCTATCGAAATTTGACCGCTTCCGTCGCTTCCTCTTACTTCCGATTACGCCATTTCCTGTTGGTTAATAAAGAAATAATCGCATTTGCGGCAATTACGACCCGACCCGTCCGATAAGGCGACCTTATTAAGTTAACCCTTTGTAAATTTATTATCCGCCCGTTATTAGTCCGGAAAATTGCGTGTTTCGTGGCAATTAATCCCAATGTCCTCTCGCAAATAGCTCATTTGTCTATCGGTTCTTTAATTAAAGGATGCTTTTTCGACGTGGTTATAACTCAGAGGCGAATTAAGACGAATTACTTTGTCCTGGCCGGTAATTTTAATGCCTAGGTAAACGGAAATATTGTCGACACTCGCATGGTCGAGCCAATCGGCAGAAGTAACGACGGCCGGCGGCTATAATTTTCTTATTAGGCTTTCCGTAAAGTTTTAGATTAACTCGTTAAATTTAAATATTAAAAATTTCGTTTCGATAGGATTTCGGAAGAGAAAATAAGACGAGCGAAAATGCCTGTATAATAGAAGAATGGAGAGAGGAAACTAGTTATTTAACGAAAGAAAATATGTTTAAGCTCCGGGAAATAATTGAATCGAAGATCAAATATCCGAAATTTCGCAAATAATTCTTTGGAATTCGATTAAAATGTGTCGAACATTATCCCTAGAGTTCTAATGGGAAATCACGCGTGTCTCACTCGTATAGATCGATGTTTGGCAACGGAACGTCGTAAGAAGGATGCGAAAATGAAATAATCTTTATCAACTTTTTACGAAAATTATCTGGCTTTAAATTGTAAATATTGCAAAATTTCTAAATTAATTTCTTTATAAACCATCCTCCATTCACTTAAAACCATCACTTAAATTTTTATCGAACACCGATAAGAATTTAAGTGATAATCGTTTTTCATTTATTTAAATTAATTAACATCCGGGTTTCTATAGCAGCGCGCTCGAATGTAGATCACACCTGTGAATTGTTCCAGGCGGAATATTTATTATTAAAGTTTAAAAAATCCGGCCGATATTTTCCGGAATATCTTTTCAAGGTCGCTTTCTGTTGCCGTAGCCGCGTTACTTTCATTGATTTGGCAATCAACGCGACCGACATACGAGGCAGAAAATTAATTAAAACATCGAAGTATAACAAAAAGGTAAAAAATAATAATTTCTTCCACTTCGTTCGTATCTGTTTCTAATTTAGGAATTCTTATTTAAGGAAAAAAAATGCAATTCAATTTACAAAACCGCATCACAATAGTTACAACCGTAATTGAAAGTGTTTTATATCTTTTAAATTAGCATTTAAAAAAGACGTAGCTATTTGTTAAAAAAATTTAATGATAAAAGTTTAAATAATTAAAATTATTACAGGAATTGTTTATGGGGTTAAATAAGTTTAATAAATAAACGAAATTTAAAAAAAAATGAATTTCAACGAATAATTGCCAAACGCGTTAAAAAGTGTTTCAGTAGGTATCTAACGACGAATTATTTATATAAATTTACTATGGGATTACCAAAATAAATAAATAATAAGAAATTCCGTCGAATAACTTCTCAAACTGCCAAATACACCGGCTTTTTGCGCGCGGAAAAGAAGCGCTACCGAGACGTTTAACGCACAAAAGATAATTTATAAATATATTTTGGAGTACATACAACAATACCAGACTATTTTAGGAAGAGAAATAAGAGCCTTTTTACAATGAAGGCAGTGACCCCGGGGCATCGAACGACGGAATAAGCCGACGGGTAGAGGATGCATTAACACTTTGACACCGGTCCGACCACTTTCCCACCTGTCCGTTGACTCACGAAGTGACTCAATCTCTGGCGAGTTCTGTCCGTTCCGAAAACGAACCGCCGCATTTCCCAGAGAAAGGACGATTTTTAATGTCAATGTCACGCTCGGTAAATCGCCGGGGGAAGAAAAGAATGGCGGTTCCATTCCGCTGGAAAAACACATTAACGTTTTGTTTCAATCCGTGTGGTGTTTACGATAAAGAAACGCACGGTCGAATTAGAACTAAGCGCGCTTCCTTCCTCTACTCTACGCGTTTGCGTATAGGGAGAAATATATACAGTCGACCCCACTATAACGCTGTTGATTATTCCGTTTTATATGAATTCCATGATGTACGAGTCACTTAGATTTTACAAATACGTGAGCCGGTTCACAGCCCGACACACGTATTTGTAAAATCTAAGTTACTCGTACATCATGGAATTCATATAAAACGGAATAATCAACAGCGTTACAGGGGTCGACTGTATATATATACATATACACACACACATATATATATATATATATACACATATATATATCGATAAGCAAAGCCATTTATAAATAGAAGCCATTCGAAAATAGAATGCGAAGTAATTTATCAAGAAAATACGAAAAACGTCTCGATACTTTAAACCGGTTAAATATGATGGCTAATCGATAATAATTTATGGGACCGTTTATGAACTTTTATTGTCGTATTCGTCCGGCAGGTGGCGGGAGCGTGTCGAAAAGCCGGGCCACGTGACCGGCGGGGAGGTAGACGAGCACCACGGACGACGCGAGTAACAAGGCGAACATGTCAGCCGACAATGTCGACAGACGTAACCCGGCCGTTCGGCCCTGAAATCGTCATCCCGTAGCATAAAGGTATGTAGGCCGGAGACCACCGCGCTGGCCCCACGCATTCTTCTTCTACAAAAAAATTCTCCAGGCGCCACACCGTGCGAAGAAAATTAATTGAGTGTAAATTAGTTTTACTTTGCCAAAAGTACATTGGGAGGATTTGTATCCGCGGCATGGAAACCGGCTTCCACCTCTCCTGTATAAGCGCGTTGCCGGGACGAGATTTGCCTCTTCCGAGTATCAATGGAAGGAGAGCGGAGTGGGAAAAGCGCGTTAATCTCCCGGGTTATTCGCCAACCGTAAAGGGAGAGCGGGCCCGATAGTGCCTTCGCTTTAGCCGCCTCCTTTCTTCGGCTTCATACTTTTAACACAACCCCTAAATTACAGTATTCAATATTGCTCTTAACTTCCGGAGCCCAAGTTACCATTAGCGGGACCCCGAGTTAAAATTGGAGACAAGGGAAAGTTTCCCTACCGTGCCACGTCGTCCTTCCGTAACGCCTTACATTTTCTGACTTAGTATATATTATATGCGTAATAATATATGGAATTTATCGCTCTTTTGATTTGTTAATACCGTGGCACGGAAAATCGATTACGAGAATTTTACACCGCATACCACTTTTTAATACCGCCGGGTTAGGGAGGGAAATCGATAAATTCGAAGACGGTGATTTATGATTAATATGGGACTTAGTCGTAAAATACCTTAAACCCAGAAACGACAGGCTTAAATTACGTTTTAACCGGTGCGGTTTATCCATGCCACCTGTATACGACGATGACGTCAATAATTTCCAATATTTTACCACTCCGTTACAAATGGACGTAACAAACTTTTAAAATCGGCGGCAAAATCCTGCCGGTGGCGCTTATTTATAAAAGTCGACACGTTAATTTGTCGGGTTAAAAATTCCACAAGTATCCTGGATAATGGAAATTTACTGTACCTCCCGACGCTAAAAAATCCGATGGACCAAAGCGCAATAAATTAGTAGAAGCGCAAAGCTTCCTTCTATAAATAATCGTCTTCGGTAAATAACCGGCGCGGTTAGTCCCGTAATAACGTCGGTCGCGTCGCTTTTCCGAGTTAACTCGACGTGGCTAAAAGAAACCCTTCAATTGTATTGTGTACTGGAAATAACTACGTCGTTTCACTTCCGCCAGCATCTCCTCCCCTTTTACTTCCCGACCGTTGCCGTCTTTAGACCACCGCCGAAAATGGATTGGCCCGATACGTTTCTTCGTTCCTGTTTAACTACACTACTACTTTTATTACGGCCTTTTTAATTATCTCGTATCCGTAGTCTTAAAACTTTGATTTTACTCGATCTTCTTCCTGGCCCCGGAAACCCGCGAAATCGTAATAGACTCGATCCGTAACGCGCGCGTAATTACAAAGTTAAATATTTAAATTAACACTTCTCGCTAAGGGGTGTTCTCTATTTTTCTTAAAAAGTCTAGAAAATTTCCTTATACGGAAACGAATTCGTAGGCGTGGCGCGGGCCGGGAATAACGGACTTAAACAGTTTCCAGACGAATTTGCCGGTTTTTAACCAAGACGGACGATTAAATCGCCGATATTTACGGTTTTATTATAGTTTGAAAGATGAAAAATGACGTAGAAAACGATAGCTAACCGTAAATGCATAATTTAGTGGATACGTAACGTCGCTATGGCTTGTGTAACGCGCGACTACTCTATAACGACATCGATTCGCCGGCATTTATTCATTCATTTTTTTATAAATAAATAAATAAGATACACCGTTACGGGCACAATTTAATAATGCACCCTATATATACCGGTAATGCGATTTAACGAATTTATAAAAACTATACATTTAAATTTGCGCTATTTTCGTAATATTAAATTTAAAAAAAATTTAACAATCTTTAAATTAAGTAATTTTCTGTAAAAATCTAAAGAAAAATTTAATAACCGTATTTAATTATTACATTAAAAAAAACATAAAATTAGATAAAATTATATTTGCTAAAATAATTTGACGAAAAAATTCTAACTGGTTTTAACGGAAAGTCGAAAAAAAAAATAAACTAAATTGTTATTCATTTTCGGTAAATTTAGTTTATTCCGGAATAAACCTTTAAACGAAATTTTTTAATGGAAACTCTTCTCGATATAACGTATTTTAACGTGGCTTTGTTTTACATGCTGTACGGGTGGGTGTATTAAAGATAGGACCATCTTATCTGGCATTATCGACGCTTTGTGAAAGCTTTAGATGAGATAGTTCTCTGGCAGTACCCGGGCAATCAGGTCAGTTTCGTTTTAACATTAACCTACTTATATAAATGTTTCGTCGAGGATATTACGGCAGAAATTTCTTCCTTTTTTTTTTTCCTTTTATTAATTTGTATGGAAACCGAATACAGTCGAGCTTTTTCCCATTTGTGATTTAAAAGTTCCGTGTATTATTACCGCGATAATCGTATTGCCGGGAAGGAATACGATCGTCTTATTTCTCTGGTGTAGATGAGATTTTATGATAATTGATCTCGTTAAACCGACTTCGAAAATGTATTTCAAATAACCTTTAAAAATCCACTCTCAACGCCAGTTATGGTTATTATTATTATTGTCATATAAACATTTATTTTTTAAAAGTATCTTCAATAGTCTTCAGGAATATTATATTGATTTATAGTACTTTACTTATACGGGTAATTCGAAAGTCGGTTAACCGAAATATTTCGCTTGTTAACTGACTTTTGGGCCCGTGTTTGTGTGTGTGTTAAAATGAATGGCTTTTCTGCAAATAAGTGTATTATGTGTAGAAAATATAATTTTTAATAATTTTTCCCAACTGGAATAAAATTTTTTAAATAAAATATTTAATTTATGACGGTTTGGATAGAATCAAATTAAACACGAGATTTTAACGATTTATTTTAAAACTCTTCGAACGTAATTTATTTTTTATTACGTTCTAAATGATGATAACGAAATATTTTACGTTGCGCGGAAAAGTATATATTTTTAATCGGACTAGGGCGATTTCGTTATTATTAAATAATAAAGTAAAAATGGGAATAATTTAAAACTATATAAAGTTATGGAATTTTATTCCGCACGTAACGCAGATAGGTTTATATGGAATTAAATCTGCCTAATCTTATTACCTATCAATACTTCCCTTTTAACGTTCGCACATGTATCGAGTTAAGGCTATAGATCAAAATATTAAATTCGAATTCAAAATAATCCCTACATAATAATTTTCCATTTAAGTATCCAATTTTATTAATAATTTAACGAAATGTACTTTCGTCGACTCTGCATTTTTTTCCCGGGCCGGTTGCGGGTTCGGCTAGGCCCGCGGGGGCCCGACTCATCCGGTACAAAGCTTTGGTGAAAAATTCTCGGTATGTGGCCGGGCCGTCCGATTCCAAAGTTTATTTTCCATTAGGAAAATTCCGTAAAGGCATTTTTAAGATGGAATACATTCCGATACTACTTATATTTGCATTTTTTATAGACCGACTTATACTGAAAACGTATAAAATTACAATATTTGCGTTGGGACGAGATTTCGAAACGGCGATTTAATATTTTATGGGATGAGCCTACGTAACACCGGCTACTAAAATATTTTATCTAAGACAATCATTTACATTGCATTACTCTGTTGACTTTAATCTCGAATTATCGTCTCATCCTTTTTAATACTAATAAAATTATATTGCGCTAAAACGACCCGAAAGTGATGTATATATTAATTTACGCTATATTTTAGTTATATATTTATATGACTTTTATACCGTTCTTTATTATAAAATAAAAGTACGACTTTACCGTTACGCAATAAATAAATAAATATATATTTTTAAAGTGTTTTCTAATTTTATTTCATTTAAAACAATAAAAAAGAAATTGATAGAAAATTTAATACTTTTTGCCTATTATATTATATATAAGTATGATATAGAGTAAATTAAATATGGTGATAATGGAGATTGAACGATAATTAATTAATTGTACTGTACAAAGTCCAGATGTATTACACAAGACCTATTCTCGAAATGCAGTGTTATAATCTAAAACGAAGGTTTTCATTAATCTGCAGATAAGATAGATAAACTTATTACTCCCACCCGGATGGGAGGAGTTTTGATTCGTAACCCATTATTTTCCAATCATAGAATAATAAATGGTTATTTAAGCTTAAGTTTCTTCTTTGATTATTGGAAATGTTTCTTTGGTTTAAGAATTGAAATAAATGTTAATTAAATATCTCTTAATTGAATTAGGAACCAAATTTATTTTACATGCGAATTATTAAAGTATTAAAAATTTTGAAAATTATTTAACCCCAAAGTATAATAAATTTCCTTTTTTCCTGTTATGCCGGACGTGCACTAGTATTATTATTTTGGCATTTCCGATGATTCAAATAGGATGACCCCACGTTCTATCCTTTTTTTTTGTTTTTTGTGGAGTTCGCGTACTTAATTTTGTATTTATTTGGTCAAGAATAAAAATATAAAATATCCTTATGCACTGGCACTAGAGAAATTCACTTTTGGTCACGGTTATTATTTAAACTCTTCAATTTCCAAAATTTTTAATATTTTATTTTATAAATGGAAGTTTTCTATAGTAAGATGTATCGAATAAAAAAATTTACGAAAAGCTGAATATAAATGAATATAATTTTAATATTTTTTATATAGGTTACAAATGATAGAAACCATGTTATATTTTATTACCAATTGAAAATATTAGAGAAAAACTTTTGCTATTATAATTTACAGTCGATCCCCCTATAAGATCATTGATTTTTCCGTTTTATCTGAATTACATGTTGTACGAGTCACTTAGATTTTACAAATACGTGTGCCGGGCTGTGAACGGCTCACATATTTGTAAAATCTAAGTGACTCGTACAACATGTAATTCAGATAAAACGGAAAAATCAATGATCTTATAGGGGGGTCGACTGTAAA
>NW_019384988.1:138921-140289 GCF_000671375.1 Centruroides sculpturatus | reverse complement strand
CCCCTATAAGATCATTGATTTTTCCGTTTTATATGAATTACATGTTGTACGAGTCACTTAGATTTTACAAATACGTGTGCCGGGCTGTGAACGGCTCACATATTTGTAAAATCTAAGTGACTCGTACAACATGTAATTCAGATAAAACGGAAAAATCAATGATCTTATAGGGGGATCGACTGTATTGAATTTTAAGAATTAAGAGTATTGCAATTTGTTTATTACATTCTATATTGGAATTTTGTTTAATTTGAAACGTCGATTTTGATTCGTCCTTACCCGACATTGTTTATCTCAACGCATTTGAGGTATATCGTTGGAAAGAAAGAATGATATATAAATTAATAGAAAAGAATTGCCCTTTAAAATCGAGCCTAATCGGTTTGATGTAGGATATCGGTGGCCGGTTTTGATAAGATCTTGTTCCTCCTTTGGCTTTAGCTCTAAGTGAATGGTAGTGATAGAATGAGTTTCCGATCATTCCTCCGGCGACCGACCAGAAATAAAACTCTCGAAGATAGAACAGTATAAGGTTTGACCATTTTATTGTTACTTTTATTATATTTTATCGTCTTTAAAAGCAAAAGCATAAAAACAAAAAGAAAAAAGCAGTACCAGATTACATTCCGTTTGAAATTAATCGAAAGAAGACCGCGCTAAACATTAATATTACCTTAAGTATTGTTGTTAGAGATGGGACGGTTTAACGCGATAATATCAAACGCTAACTTTGCCGTAATTCCGTAAAAACTATTACAGTAACTTTTACATTGTATATTCGTTTAGCGCTACGTAAAAGTTTCTAAGTAGTAAAAACGTCTTTCCACTTCCATCGATATCCAATTTGGCAAGCAACTGCTTAAATTAAATATTAATTAAAATAATTATTCATTTAAATTGTACGTAAATGTAAGCAAAACAATTTCCAATATAGTAATCGTGTAAATAGTTTAGCAAGTTTTGTTAAAAAGCTGCAACTCTTATCGGTTGCACTACATTGTTTCTATATAATAAATATTTTTTTAAACTAAAATTAGTTAATCTATACTAATATTATAAAGAGGTAATGTTTGTATGTAAGTTTGGATGCAGCAGGTAATCTCCAAAACTACTCATCCGATTTCAAAAATTTTTTCACCAATATTTAGAATGGAACTTCAGGGTGGACATAGGCTGTATATTATTCCGTTAAACATGGGGGATGGACAGTTTTTTACGGTAAGCCTTACGGGGAAGGCTTACCGTAAAGAACTCTGCTTCTATTTATACTATTAGATGCGGTTTTTTGCATTTTTGATTGCATTTTAATAGGGTACGTCAACAGAATGTACACTAAGAAGGGATTTTTCGATATTCCCCCCGGGGGGG
>NW_019384988.1:129867-138792 GCF_000671375.1 Centruroides sculpturatus | reverse complement strand
GTTTTTTTGCATTTTTGATTGCATTTTAATAGAGTACGTCAACACAATGTATACTAAGAAGGGATTTTTCGATATTTTCCCCGCGGGAGAGAAGGACAAGATTAAGGCTTACTGTGAAAAACTTGGCTTCTATTATACTATTTTAGATGCGGGTTTTTGCGCTTTTGATTGCGTTTTAATAGGGTACGTCAAGAGAATGTACACTAAGAAAAAATTTTTCGAAAAATTTTCCCCCACAGGGGAAGTGTTATACATTTATAATAGATACATTTTGAGCCACAACAAGGCGTGGCGGGGTCTGCTAGTAGATAATAAATTATCTAGCTGAAAACAACTAGCTTCGAAAGCTTGCTAAATCCTTCTGCATAAGGTCTATAGTAGAACACACAAACTTTATAGCCTACGCATAAACGTATACTTAATATTCTGTTATAGACTATTATATTATAGAAGAAATGCTTATAAAGTTGTAGGAATTTATAATTTTATTTACCAATTTTTATCAACGCCGCATTCTTTTTGTTTTTTATTTTTGACTTAAAACTCGTTACGTGCAAATATAATTTTGTCGAGGCGAAATTAGTTTTAAACTTCGGAAGACTGTTCGTAGTCTATTTTATTTATTCACTCGTTTGCGCTTTTCGTCTCATTAAATGATTCAAAATGTTTTTCTGCTAGTGTTTTTTATTTCTCCGAATAAGTGATAATCACTCGGGGCCAAATCGGGTGGACGAAGTGGGCGTGGTAAGTTTTTCCATTCGGATCGACTAAAATTGCTCGGTATAAAAAAAAAAAAAGAGGAGTTTCCGCTGGGAAAAAGTGTCGAACTTAATAGAATTTAAGTCGAAAAAGGCAATATAACGTGGACGAAAATTAGTAAATAAAAAAAATTATAAACAAATATATAGAACTTTGCAAACATCTGTGTCGAATACACGTTTAAATTAACTTATTAGAAAGGTTGAGGCGCAAGTACAAACGTTAAACTTGTACGGCAAGCAGTAGTATACGGCTTACGTTTTAAGTTCAAATAAAAGACATTGCGGCGCTCTTTTACAACATCACGTGTTTTAGTGAACGTCGCGCATTGACTCACGGGAAATTTGTTGAAAAAAATGGCGGATACATTTGACATCGAGGGTTACCAGCAAAGGTAAATAAACAGATTAAACTGTTTTAAAGTATCTATAGGATGTTTAATCACTAAATAATTATTTTTAATTAGCGTTGTGTCTCCTACCGTACGATCGGACTACCTCATACTTTTGTCGAAGGTAGTAGTGGCTTATGTAAATTCGAAAGCAGCTAGGAAAATTAATTTTTAGAAAATTTACAAACGTTTTACACTATTGATGGTAAAAGATGCCGTGGAAGAACAAATCTACCTTAAGATAAGCTATTATAAAGACAAATATATGTAAATTCTATAGGCGCTTCGCATCACTTGCTAAAAAATTGAATAATTTCTGGATTAAAATTGTCTGTTTCTTTACAATATTATTCGTAAATGCTTAAGTAATCATTATTTTAATAGAATACGTCATGATTTTAACCACAAACACAAAAAAATGAAGTTTAAACCCAACTTCTACTCGCCATGCTAGACGTAGCGAACGCCGCCTTTATCAACCTTGTAGACTTGCCAGATGGCGACGCTCTTCCGTCCGCCGTTCACGTTTTGGGCTGAATACGTGTGCCTCAACCTCTCTATTATTTAGTTTATTAATTACCTCTCTATTAATTAAAACGTGACTTCGGCGACGTTAATCTCATATCCATTTCAATAGCGACAAAATTGTATATCAAAATTAGTAACTTTTAATTAATTAATAATTTATATAATTATTTAATGTTAGAATCGTATGTTGACCGTGTCAAAACTTTATGTGGGAGAGTCGTCTTAATTCCAAAAATTGTTCCGGTTACGTCGATAAATATAATCCATCGGGACGTCACCTGCTTTCTTCTGGATATATTTCGTCTTCCACGGAACGGATACCGTTTTCCCCCAAACCTATTAGAACGTCACTAAAATGAATATACGTCGTTGACGGTGCCGTCCAATCTCGATGCGTGTTACGTCTGTCCGTACGACGAATCGTAATGTAAATCCCCGCTCAGAGCAGGTTCTCTCTTTCCGCCCTGTGAGCACTAAGCGGGCCTCTTTTAGCAAGCCCATTATGGGTTCGGCCAGGCCCACAATGGGGCGACCGGGTGGTGAGGGACGGGGACCAACATATCCGGACGGACCAGCCTCCAAAAAATTCTTGGGGATTTATCGACTCGTTCGGAATCGAATCCAGGTCCTCCAGAGCGGTAGGCTGCCACCTTGATCACTCGGTCATCGAGCAGTCTGTCTAAAAGGGTCCTCGGATCTTTACAATTTATACATTTTTATAAAGCGTATGATCTGTCCTCCCTTCCGTGAACCTGGCTTTTTGCTAATTCGCTCTCAAAAAGTTTTTTTTTTGCCCAAACGATAACGTTCGCTTCTCTTGTTTTCCACTAGGGGCAGCACCGTCGATATCAATTATTCTGTCTTTTCACAATAATATATTCTTAGCTTTCGATTTACTTTTAACGCCGGTAAGGGAATGGTATTTTATTAAATAACTTATAAAGGTAACGAAAACATTTAATGTGTTAAAGCTAAATATAAATAATTCGTAAAATCCACGAAATTATTTCTCACCGTGTCACTTCCTACGTTGAATGGTTCGTTTCGGAAGCACGTGTTCTTCAGCGTAAATTTTTAAAAATCAAACGACAAAAATTGGTTAGTAATTTAAAAGTAAATATGAATTCCGTTACGATTACTTCCCAGGCATTGTTACAACAACAATGCCTGGGAAGCAATCATTAACTTATTGAAGGTGAACGAAAATAAAGAAAATGGCTATTGAACTATGGATTCGCGCCTCACCTACTGGGTGATGTTTTCCGGATTTTTACCTTTAACATCTAAATAGGTTCAATTTCCCTTGAATGTCCTGGGAGGCAACCCCCTTGGCAGATCACGTGTCTCGTTGCCTTATTCCATCAATCTAATCAGAAAGACGGCCGGACGGCAAAGTGGCAGCCTACCTTATATATATATATACATACTGTATATATACACGCTTTCCGCCCTGTGGTCACTAAGAGAACCTCTTTTAGCAGGCCCAATATGGGTTCGGCCAGGCCCACAATGTGGCGACCAGGTGGTGTGGGACGGGGCCCGACATATCCGAACGGACCCCCCCCCGAAAAATTCCTGGAGATTCTTTGACCCGTCCGGATTCGATCCCGGGTCCCCCAGAGTGGAAGGCTGTCACCTTGACCGCTCAGCCAGCCGGCCGTCGTTTTCAAACCATGTTAGAGCGAAACCGTGTTGTACGAGGGATATCTGTATTTCAATTATTGTAATCAGAGTTCGATAATTATTCTCATTTTCAAGAAAATAAATATTTTAGACTTGTTCCCCTGCCAGCAGCCTGAACATACGGCAGATATTGTGCAATCGTTATATATACAGCCGCAGTTCACTTTTTCCAGCCATCAAGTCCATGGCGCAGTGGTTAGCATCTATGCCTATGAATCGGAAGGTCTCAGATTTAAGCCTGTTTGGAACTAAGTAACTAAAAAAAAAATCTAATTGACTAATGAACCTGTTCCATGGTAAATTAGTTTTCTTTTTTTTATTTACGTTCTGAAAGGTTCGAGAACAGATGTTAATTCACTATCATTTAAATATTTTGACAATGCTCTCGCGCTATAAAACCGCGGGTTAAGGGGCAGATTTTCTTGTATTGCATGCTGCAATTTTGGATGTTCTATGGAGGATGAATAAACATTCCTTTGTGTTTATCAAAGACTGGTTATTGCGGTTCATCGTTCACCTACGCGACAATATTAACCAATGATTTAAATGTTAGAATCAAAGATTAATCTTTTTAATCGCTGTACAGTAGTTTAAATTGCTGGCGTTATTTATTTCAGTTATAGGCTGGCTTTGTCACAGTACTGAAAAAACAATAGGTAAAGTTAGATGAATTACTCTCAATTAATAATGATTATTATAATTTAGGTTAAACATTTTATAATTTGAAAATGTATTTAACGTCAAATTCAATAAAACTTTAATTTTAATTAAATATACTCTTATTAACTTATCCCGTCTAACATTATCAAGCGGTCATCAGTACGTTTATAAGCCAGACCCAATGTGATTAAGCAGGTGTAGTATATCTGTATTATCATTAAAAAATATTTTAGTTGTTCAGAAAACATGGAGTGTGTGGCCTAAAAAGCTGTAAAATTATTTATTTTGTGTTTACATCATTGAACAATAATATAAACACCAAAGATATTTATACAGTGTACAAATAAAATGTCTGTATGAATAAAAAAAACAGCAAGTTATATACATTATTGATAAATGTATAGAAAGTGCATATATAAATTTCTTAATGTTAAAAGATTACCAAATTTGAAGTTATGGTCTTATAATTGTAAATAACATGCCTGCATTCTTCAGTCGTTCTTATTACAAAACGTCACTTACTTTTTGTAATAAGAAAGGCTGAAGAGGAGCAGATCGATTGTCTGAAATCCATACCGTTATTGCAATAAATATAGAGTGCTCATTGATCTCTGTGTGATTTCTCCAATTAGCTCAATAGTGTGTCTACTGAGAGTCAAAACTTAGCACTCACGTATCCAATTCTGTTAGAAAGATCTAATGTAGAGTCCTGTAGGTGTTTAGTACTCACTTTAGCTCTTCCCTAAAATAATTTTGCAAAGGAAGAAAAAACTTTATTGAATTATTTATATCCTCTGTCAAGGTTACGAATAAGTTCGAACTTTACAACAAACAGAAATATACTCATCGTCTGATATCGATCGTTTTATTGTCTTACAATGAAACGATCGAATTTAATCAAAGTTTTCCCCGTTTATTATGAAATAGTGAGATTGTAATTTTTATCTTGTCGACAATGGACTCTTTTCTCTCTTCCCCTGTTTTCCGTTTTCTTTGTTTTTTTTTCCTATCAAAATTTATACAAAATTATTTTTCGCTTCAACAGCAGGCTGTGGTTTAGATCACGTTACTCCACAACAGCAAGATGTTATAATCGAATGTTTCTGTTATATCAAGTCAGTATTTTAGACGAACAGAGTTCGTTTTTGACATGACATAGACTGCCTTGGCCAATAAATAATATGAATTTTATTTAAAATATTTTTTAATGAAAGTTTTCCCTTTTTATTATGAAATAGTGAGATTGTAATTTTTATCTTGTCGACAATGGACTCTTTTCTCTCTTCCCCTGTTTCCGTTTTCTTTGTTTTTTTTTGTTTTTTTTAAAAATAAAGTAGGACCAAATTGTAATCTGAAGCTAATTGCATGATTTCAGCAAAAGCTATCGTATTCATACTTAATACGATAGCTTTTGTTAATACGATAACATATCGAGTTGTGAAATCTTCAGAAAAAAATGTAAAAAAACGAAAAAACTTGACTGAATGATATTTGTTTTTAATTAATTTTCTTTCTCAGCTCGCATCCTGTTTTTGTTTTTGTTTGTTATTTTTTGTTGTTGGTTTTGTTGGATGCCTGTAAAAGGCCAACCTGGCCACAGCGTCTTTTAAGAAATAAAAATAACAATAATAAATAAATAACAAAAAAATTATATCTTAACAAAAATGTGAAGATTTTGAGGAATATAACATAAATTACAGATACATCCTTAGCATTTGTTCTAAATAATATGCTAATGGAAACTAGAAAACATTTATAATTTATAATAAAACCAAAACAATAGGAAATAAAATACTTCATTTATATTAAATACAATTGTTTATTTAATTTTACAGTGATAGCATACATTTACTGACGGCCAGAAAGCAGAGGAGGTTAAGGCTAACATTTTGATCACATATCGTCCAAGAAAAATTTCTTACTAAAGGCTAATTACTTTACTGATATCCAACCTAGAGCTCCCAGAGGTTACTGCTCTGGGAGCCGTAAATTGAACCCAGATGACCAACCCCAGGAATTCTTCGTCGACGATATCATCCCGGATATTTGGAGTCCCATCTTTCACTATCTGACTGCCCCCATTGTGGACCTTAGTTAAACCAATTATACGAGGAAAAATGACTCTCTTGGTGCCCACAGAGCGGAAAGAGTAAAAGAGATAAAAGATAGATTTATTAATATTAAATATGCGCGATACCTTATACAGTATAATATAGAAAAAGTTGAATAAATAATAATCAGGAAATTAATATTAAAATATAATAATAAAAAATAAGTGAATTAATTAATTTCACTACTCATTATGGTAGACTTAAATGATATAAGTAATATCTTTCTGGATTTACGAAATAAAGTGTAAACATGTTTTCTCAAATGAAATTTCATTCAAAACGTACAAATTGAAATAAGTAAATGAAATATATTTACCATAGGAAAACCGACCGTTTAGAATTTAATCAGAAAATCGTTTAATTTTCCAAAACGAATTAAGAATTAACAGTATTTATACATTTCTTTCAAGATATTATTTCTTATAATTATTCGTTTTATAGGTTTTATTATTTCTAAATATAAAACATTTTAATATTTCATCTAAAATAGTTATTTGGAAATTTCTTATTCAGTTTGTTATTTCTAGCAATTCGACTTGTGTTTTTGATGACTATAGATTTAATGTAACAATACACCAACAATAGCAATTATCAATTCTTTTCATGTTATCTTTAAAGAAAGAATAAATAGCATATATCAGTCTATCTCATTCCATGCTTCTCGCCATCGGCAATTTTTTTATCTTGTTGAATAAGCTACAATTAGTTTTTTTCTATACTTTTGTCAGCAATT
This sequence comes from Centruroides sculpturatus, assembly GCF_000671375.1. Lineage (NCBI taxonomy): Eukaryota > Metazoa > Arthropoda > Arachnida > Scorpiones > Buthidae > Centruroides > Centruroides sculpturatus. The sequence continues at coordinate 131,927 of NW_019384988.1, read as the reverse complement.
ACCGACATTAGAAGTGACAAACAATTCTGTTCAGCAGAATAGAGTTATCTGAGTAAAAATACTTAATTTTTGGGCTTCCACTGAAACACAATATTCTGAAGTAAAATATTCTTCTCAAAATCTACAATTTAATACATCAATCATATTAGAAAGATTTTATTTTTTGTTCAAAAGAAAAATATTCTTAAATATTCTATTAATTTTTCAAACTGTTTTCAAACATTGCAGCCTTCGTCTATTTCATTCATTTTTGCCATTTAATTTCTTTAATTTTTTCTTTTTATACGCTAAAGTATAGGCAAGTAAACATTTCTAACAGCTTCTAAACAATATTTTTTCTCATTTGGGAAAATTATACATATGTGAGGCCCCGGAAATAGCCACCTCCCAAAAAAAAAAGATATGTAAAAATTTGTTAAGTTAAACCGTCAAGAAAACAAATTATATAACTGTCGAATCGGCGACACCGGACTTTGACGTCGACGCTCATCAAAAGTAGACGGAAAAACAAAATTTTAGACATAGAAAAAGAAATTTTAAAATGTAAAAGTTAAGACGCAGTTTAGAAAACAAAACGAAACTAGAAAAACATATCAAAATGAGCATAGGTGTCATAGTCAACGATTAAACGCGATCAGAGTCTAAAAGATGGTGTCGGATAAACCATCTCCATCCGACCTTTCCCGCGAACTATACGAAGCTCCATTTACACCTGAAGACAGGTGGAAGACCAATTAGAAAGCGATGAAGAAAAGTCTGTCGAATTAGCAACAAGTCGAGCTCGAAAAACTTATAAAAACACCGATTTCAAGGACAAAACAGGCTTCCACCTAGACTACCTGTTGTGTTCGTTTGCCTTCAGCTGTCGTGCTTCCTTTCATCTTTTGTGTGTTGTCTCTTCAGATTTCGAACATTTCACTCGACACTGTCACGGGACCCCTCCAGCGTAGGACCAGATCGACTGCGAAAACAACTTCCAAAGACAACCCAAAGTTCTGAATTTAAGGACCCTTGCCAAAAAAATATGTAAGCATTTTCGACCAAAATAAACGGTTTCTCTGTGAAACACTTGTCTTTGGCTGCCTCGTTAAAACCGCCACCCACATACGCGTAAACGTTAGACCATCCCGACGGTAGGGAATAAAATCTCCCCCCAATCAGTATTCTTACATAAATACGGTATATACAGGATGTTTCAGAATAACTTTTGCGGTCGTTGATACATTACACTCTCCACGAGGTTAGAAGCGAGTTAGTTGATCGCGAATTATAACGAGAACTGAATGTGGGGACATGCGTGACATATAGAGACCTCCTGTGTTTCATGACAAAATAGGAGTTCTTTACTCTGTCACCTGAGATAGTTGTTACTCGACTTGGAAATATGTTGATCTTCTCTTTGTTTTAACTCCCATGCTGTACCTATGATCTTTGAAAGTTTATTTTCGTTTTCGGTTCGTTGATTCTTGCGGTCTCTCGGTGTGGTTTACTTTAACTCTTTTCGCTTACAACAGTTGTAAAAGCGCGTAGAATTCTTTTATTGTAAAAATACAGGTAAAAAGAAACGCAAACTACGAAATGTAATGCTTCGACGAGATCCAATTAATGTCAGAACAGAACGTAATGTCCTTTCGTTTTATGATACACTAATAAAACTGATTTGTGTTTGAATGTTCGTATTGTACAACGAAAGTTATTCTGGAACCACTTATATATGGGATATAATTATAATATAAGTGTATCCCCAATGTTTTAACGATCTTCAATCTCACAAAGGAACGTTGTATATTATGCATATTACAAATTATTAAAGCTTTAATAATTTTGAATTATATTTAATTAACTGTAGATTAATACATATTTTCTACTTCAATTTTACACAGTGATTTTATAAATAGTTAACATATATCGTTAGTAACTGTGAAGTAAATCATTCATTCCAAATTGGTTTTAATTGTAACTTCATCACTCTATGATCTCACATCATCGTTTATTTATAAGATAATAAATCAACTTTCTTATAAGAGACACTATTACTTTTTTTGATTCCATTTTTAACC
>NW_019384988.1:117036-127946 GCF_000671375.1 Centruroides sculpturatus | reverse complement strand
ATACAGGCATACCTCGACTTACGTCGTTTCGAGTTACGTCGTTCCCGATTATACGTCGCTTGTTAAAAAAGTATATGGAAAAATAAAAATCAAGTTTAAGTCATTTTATTCGACTTTACGTCTGTCCGCTACAAATATTGAAGTCATAATATGACTAGAAAAACGTTTAAAGCACATAAAATCATATTAAAATATATACAAGTACGTACTGTATTTACAGTACATGCATTCATAAATTTAGATTACTTTTTTTGTACTATATTAAAAACTAAAATTTATTTGTTTGTAAGCTTAAAATAGATTTTTATTTACCATATATTATTAAAAATGCATTAATAAATAAAATACAGAACCGGAAATGGTAATTTACGGTTTAGCCTAGTGATAAATAGATTCGGAGACAAGTAAATTCGACTTACGTCGTTCTCCTGGAACCAATTACCGACGTAAGGCGAGGTATACCTGTATAAACAAACAACACTAACCCGATAACATTAAATCTAAATACCAGAATGATTAATTCACTGTGTTTTTGTTATTTCTTACTCCTGTTTTTAGATATTTGCTATTCAGTCAAATAGTAACCGAATATTTGTTACATCACTAGTATATATATATCTAATGTCGATGTTTGTTCGTTTGATTATGGCAATGCAAACACTTGGGTGATCTGCCTAGGGGGTTGCCTTCTGGGAGGTCTTTTAAGGGAAACTGGCCCCTATTTAGGCGTTATGGACGTGAAGAGAACTCGGAAAACTCCACGTGGCCAGCTCGTCCGAGCGAGGCGCGAACTCCCGACCGAACTCCCAGTGTTCAGGGTACGAAGGCCGCTCAGCCACTGGTGGGCCATCTAATGTCGAATTTAAAAATAAAAAAAAAAGCAGTCTAAAGGCCCGATGCAGATACATTTAAATTTATTTTATATCCATACAAAACGGAATTCGAAAGAATGGAGTTAACCGAATTTATGTGGCTAGGTATCCATGATTTAGAAATGGAATTAGTTGAATTTCAAAACGGCATAGTGTGAAAAAATACATTTGAAAACTTGCTTTCCAAAGTAGAAGGAAAAATGTTTGAAAATAGTGCAGGTAATAATGATCCCGCACTAAAAATTGAAAATATTATATTAAACGTATGGGAATCTTTACCAAATAATTTTATATCAATGAAGGAACTTGCTAATGCTCTTTTAACGATGTTTGGGTTCACATATTCGTATGAAAAATTGTTTTCTTCAATGAATTTTGTAAAATCCACCAATAGAAATAAACTTGGAAATGAATTGACTGCAAAATGTGTTACACTAATGAATAGGACTATGAACCTAATATTAAGAAACTATCTGAAAATAAACAACAACAGATTTCTCATTTAATATAGAGTAAACTTCTATAAAACGGGTTCATATAACGCGGATTCGCATCTAGCGACGAAAAAATTGCGACCGTAATCGTATAAATACGCTAAAAGAAATTCGTAAAATACGGTAAAACGTCATCACCGACTGGTGTCGCGACATGATTGGTTGAATCTAGACCAATAGCGGATATTGCACAAACTGTTGAGTTTAAACGAGCAGCGGACCTACTAAAAACCATTTATTATTTAACAGCCATAAAAATTATATTTATATTAATGATGTTGCCAAAGTTCAGCGAATTTTTCGCAAAAAAAAAAAAAAATAATAGTAATTTATCAGGAAGCACGCGAGCGCCATTCGATAACAAGCTCAACAACGAAAACAAGCTTAAGCAATGGCTCAGTCGAACGGTGCACGCTGGATAAGTAATCCTACAATTTTTTGTTTATAGCATAGTTTATATGGATTATTCCCAAAAAATTATATGTATTTTGGAAATGTTGAGTCGAATTAGTCCAGAATCGATTAATCTTATGGAAGAAACCTTACAAACAGCCGTAGTCCGCAAACTGCATACGTGCCGGGTGTGATTGGCTGGACTCGTAGAAAATGGATTCATAAAAACCGGAACGTATCCACCGTGCCATAGAGGGATCGACTGTATATATCTTACACAGCATTATTATTATTATGGAGGTTGCAGGACGTATTAAATTACTTTAAAAATGAAAAATAATTATATCATTTGATTTCAAGATATTTTGTATACAGTATCTTAAAAATAATTAATTCTATCTCAGGATCTCGGAAAACTGTTCACCTTTTTCCCGAAATCCCGGGACAAGCAAAAGACCGGGAAATGAGAAACCCCACCCATTACTGTACTGTACATGATTCTCATTATTCGAGATACTTCGGTTTAGAGCCATACTCGATTTAGGGTGCATATACTGTTGGAATCAAACTGATACAAGATTTCTTTGATCGTTCAAATTATATATATTAGGGTCAGTCAAATGAAAACGAGACAGATGGAAAAAAAGTAAGTAAACTGTTTATTATTTCAAAAGTAATCACCATAACTTTAATACATTTATCCCACTGTGAGACAAGACGGTCAATGCCTTTATAGAAAAATGTTTGCGGTTGCCCACGGAACCATGATTGTACCCAGGCGTGCACCTTTTCGTCCGAAGCAAACTGACGGCCACGAATGTCTTTCTTCGGGGCTCCAAAAATATGGAAATCACATGGGGAGAAATCGGGACTGTATGGAGGATGTGTATGGACTACGCTGCAGAAGTTCCCCGTTGAAACTTCTGCAGCGTAGTCAAAACAACCTTGGTAACATGTGGCTGGGCATTATCCTGCAACAGAATGATGCTGTCTGTCAACATTCCTGGGTGTTTGGATTTGATAGCACGCTTCAATTTTTGCAAAGTTTCTATGTACCGCTGTTCGTTAATTGTGGCGCCGTGTTCCAGAAAGTCAACAAGCAGCGGACCTCCATAGTGATGTTGGACGCACACGCGACTTGCCAACCTCACTTCAAGCACATCTAACAGACAAATAGCACAGCGGTGAACGTTCACGCTGTTCCTTCCTGATTCCCAATAGAGGGCACTTCTATATACACACCTACCTGCATTACCTACTTCTGTGCCAAACTTGTTATATTGTATAGTCTTTCTCGTTTTCATTTGACTGCCCCTAATACAAATGTTCTGTAGCGATCTGATCAATCTATCTGCGTATATAAACGATATCTAAGGTCAACTGGATCGCGATCAAACTAATCCGAGTGGAAGGTGGGATTGTTTGGATTGGATAAAATAAATTAAAAAAGTTTGACTTTAGATTAAAGATGGCGACCTCCATGGTCGCCATCTTTAACCTAAAGTCAAACTTTATTTGACAGTAAAGAAATATGTTTAACTGTCGACAATGAAAAGTATTTAAAACTTATAAATGGCAGGTAAAAACATTATGAAAGTATCTGATAAACTGAGATGAAAAAATAAGTACTGTATTAAGAGAGAATTTTGAGAGATTGTACGGCAAAAATGCATGGCTTGTGCACACCCGTTTTGTGAACAATTTTATTCACAGAGTAAATACGATTCCATCCTACTTGTATATTTTCTGCTAACAGGACAGAAGCGATCTGATCTGTATCACGTGACAAAGAATGATCAGATCTTATAGTTCGATCCATTTGAAATGAAAAGTATATNGACGCTCTGTCGTCCGCCGTTCACGTTTTGGGCTGAATACGTGTGCCTCAACCTCTCTATTATTTAGTTTATTAATTACCTCTCTATTAATTAAAACGTGACTTCGGCGACGTTAATCTCATATCCATTTCAATAGCGACAAAATTGTGTATAAAAATTAGTAAATTTTAATTAATGTTAGAATCGTATGTTGACCGTGTCAAAACTTTATGTGGGAGAGTCGTCTTAATTCCAAAAATTGTTCCGGTTACGTCGATAAATATAATAATCCATCGGGACGTCACCTGCTTTCTTCTGGATATATTTCGTCTTCCACGGAACGGATACCGTTTTCCCCCAAACCTATTAGAACGTCACTAAAATGAATATACGTCGTTGACGGTGCCGTCCAATCTCGATGCGTGTTACGTCTGTCCGTACGACGAATCGTAATGTAAATCCCCGCACAGAGCAGGTTCTCTCTTTCCGCCCTGTGAGCACTAAGCGGGCCTCTTTTAGCAAGCCCATTATGGGTTCGGCCAGGCCCACAATGGGGCGACCGGGTGGTGAGGGACGGGGACCAACATATCCGGACGGACCAGCCTCCAAAAAATTCTTGGGGATTTATCGACTCGTTCGGAATCGAATCCAGGTCCTCCAGAGCGGTAGGCTGCCACCTTGATCACTCGGTCATCGAGCAGTCTGTCTAAAAGGGTCCTCGGATCTTTACAATTTATACATTTTTATAAAGCGTATGATCTGTCCTCCCTTCCGTGAACCTGGCTTTTTGCTAATTCGCTCTCAAAAAGTTTTTTTTTTGCCCAAACGATAACGTTCGCTTCTCTTGTTTTCCACTAGGGGCAGCACCGTCGATATCAATTATTCTGTCTTTTCACAATAATATATTCTTAGCTTTCGATTTACTTTTAACGCCGGTAAGGGAATGGTATTTTATTAAATAACTTATAAAGGTAACGAAAACATTTAATGTGTTAAAGCTAAATATAAATAATTCGTAAAATCCACGAAATTATTTCTCACCATGTCACTTTCTACGTTGAATGGTTCGTTTCGGAAGCACGTGTTCTTCAACGTAAATTTTTAAAAATCAAAGGACAAAAATTGGTTAGTAATTTAAAAGTAAATATGAATTCCGTTACGATTACTTCCCAGGCATTGTTACAACAACAATGCCTGGGAAGCAATCATTAACTTATTGAAGGTGAACGAAAATAAAGAAAATGGCTATTGAACTATGGATTCGCGCCTCACCTACTGGGTGATGTTTTCCGGATTTTTACCTTTAACATCTAAATAGGTTCAATTTCCCTTGAATGTCCTGGGAGGCAACCCCCTTGGCAGATCACGTGTCTCGTTGCCTTATTCCATCAATCTAATCAGAAAGACGGCCGGACGGCAAAGTGGCAGCCTACCTTATATATATATATATACATACTGTATATATACACGCTTTCCGCCCTGTGGTCACTAAGAGAACCTCTTTTAGCAGGCTCAATATGGGTTCGGCCAGGCCCACAACGTTGCGGCCGGGTAGTGAGGAATGGGGCCCACATATCCGGACGGACCACCACCGAAAAATACGTGGGAATTTTTCGACCCGTCGGATTCGATTCCGGATTACCAGAGCGTAGGCTCTAGGCCGNATTTAAATTATATATAAATGTAATTTTAATGTATTAATTACAATATTATGGTAATAACATTTATAATGTTAAAATGACAAATAATAATTTTAACATTTTGGTTTTTTTTTTTATAGATTTAATAATGTCATATTATCTTCGTCCGAAAACATTAGTTGTTCCTCAATCAATATATGAGGTAAAATTCTTGAAAAAATATATTCTTAAATTAGTATATTTCTTGTAATAATTATCCACTAGACGAGTAGTCGATGTTTTTTTTTTTCATTTTTGGTGGACATTTATGGGAGTAAAAAACATTGACATTAAAAGAGGGGAGGAAAACATGATTCCAATAGACACAAAACTAGCTAAATCGGAATATCGTGGCAAATGTATAAAAATCCAGCAACGAGTTGTTTCACTTTACCGGCAACATTTAAAACTGCATGTGGTGCCATCTGTTACGATATTTTATTTTTAAAAATTTNCAGGCCCAATATGGGTTCGGCCAGGCCCACAATGTGGCGGCCGGGTAGTGAGGAATGGGTCCCACATATCCGGACGGACCACCACCGAAAAATACGTGGGAATTTTTCGACCCGTCGGATTCGATTCCGGATTACCAGAGCGTAGGCTCTAGGCCGCATGGCTGAACGGTGAAGGTGGCAGCCCATCACTCTGGAGGACCCGGGATCGAATCCGACGGGTCGAAAAATCCCCAGGAATCTTTCGGGAGGTGGTCCGTTCGGATATGTCGGGCCCCGTCCCTCACCACCCGCAGCCCCATTGTGAGCCTGTCCGAACCCATAATGGGCTTGCATGAAGAAGCCCTCTTAGTGCCCACAGGGCGAAAAGAGTTTAAAAAAAATTCGTAAATTTAGATTACTTTTTTCTGTACTATATTAAAAACTAAAATTTATTTGTTCATAAGCTTAAAATATATTCTTGTTAACAATAGACTATATTATTAAAAATGCATTTATAAATAAAATACAGAACTGAGAATGGCTATTTGTGGTTTAGCCTAGTGACGAGTAAATTCGGAGACAAGTAAATTCGACTTGCGTCTCCTCTCCTGGAACCAATTACCGACGTAAGGCGAGGTATACATGTATTAAATTTGACACAGCTTTTTGTGTGACCATTAAATAAAACTTCGTATATGAATTTTGTAATTATTTTTTTAGAAGTAAAATAATGGCTTCTAACTAATAGAAAAGACGAATGTAATGCGCGTGTCCGTTTTAACGCTTAGATCAGCTACGAGCGGGTCTAAATTTGTGTACTTCTGTAAATTTTTGATTCGAGGCTTAGACTCGGACCAATCGGAATCTTCGTGCAAACGATTTTAGTTTGACTTCGAAATAAACCAAGTCTACACCCGAATTTCGGAATAGTACTCGTTTAAACAATCGATAACGGGTCGCCCTGTGGCAAATCTCCAAATAACGGAAATATTTCCGAATTTTCCAGTCGAACTGTAGCTGTAGCTTTCAGATTTGAAAATAATGCTTCTATATACACGAAACACCTATTAACTAAACCAAGTTTCAATAACTTAATCGAGATCATAAAAATCAAAGGCCTTGGGAAAGTCAAAGAAGCGTGAAATTACTCCTTCGTTTTTTTGTAATTATTCGGTGAGATAATTGATGTAATAAAGACGTTACGAAGAATGTTTTTTCATTAACGAAATCCAAACTATACCAGATTAATTGTATGTATCAATAGCTATTTGTTAAGTCTACGTACCAAAACTGAAAATACTATTTTACGAATTGTCGATAGTAAAGAAATGGTCTAATTAGATGGATCGTTTTTCTTTTTTGATTATTACGCTTATTTTTACCATATTCCATTCTTAAGAGATAATACAATTTCCCAAAGCAGAATTATAAATCTTACCCAATGCTATTAGTGAGTTTCCGGCATTTTTTAACAGAAGAATGATATCAATTCCGGGAGCACTTAGCTCTTAATTTGCATATATTCTGGCAAATTTTATTGTCTTCTATTATTTCGTCTAGATTAGAATCGACGTAAGGACTAGGCGCCACGCGATCATCTCAAAATTGTTTCCTTACAATTTAAATATGAATTTAATTCCTAATTGTTCTATCATTTTGTCAGTGCTGTACCACGTTCTTGATTCAATTATGTCGTTCTATTAACCCGGTTCGAAATTTGCGAGAATTCTCACAGGCTAAATCCAAAATAAAAGTTTTTTGCTTGATACATTTTTAAAACTGTGCTTCAATTTTATATAGTTTGAATAGGTCACTGATAAACCGCTACTTCCAAAATTTTTCAACTCATTCAACATTGACAATCCGAATCAAACTACGACGGTTTGCAACGATTTCTCACCAGCTTCATTTAGGTGACTCAAATTGTTAATAGTTCCAGTTCCAAGGTCGAAGATTCGGACTGCTCCAAATCAATTGCTGTCGCCCAATTTGTCACATTATCACGGAAATCTCTTATTTTCAGATTAGACCGATAAAACTTTTTATACGACTTGATTTCGTCTAATTGAGCAATGTTTCCTCGTGTGTTCCTATCTTATTCTTTCTTATACCGCATCGAAACAGGAAAGTGATCCGAAACGTATCGAGAAACTTATGCTCTTACTAAGGGGCTTGGCATAACATTATTAGCCATTATCTATTTACTGATTTTTCCTTAGATGATACATAGGTAAATTTGGCAAGGAAATTTCCCGTTACTCTCCCATTTACAGTAATGGATTCATAGTGTATAAGCAGATTTTAGTTATTTTCCGGATTCATTTAAATTTTTTGTCTGGTATTGAAAATGCTCTGAATTATTGTCTAGATTCAAGTTCATTAGACTACCTATCGCCCACATATCTGGACGTAAGTTTATCGTCGCCCAAGGGCACATATGTATAACGTCATCAAAACCTTCAACATTATTCACTAGTAAAGTAGGAGTTACGCGCACTTCAGTAATGCAACTTTTCCTAATGACCCTTAAACAGACTTTTTCGCGCCAAAAATAAGTCACCATTTAAAACTGCGATCGAGCAGCGCCCCGTTATCAATTATTTAATGTTATTAAGATTAACAACTTTTAAAACATACGTAACACTTCGGTTATTGTTAGTATCTTCGGGTAAACAGCTATTTTTCGCGTCATCTACGTCAATCTGTGGCCGATAGTGCGCGATCGTCATCAGTTTTGCTTTGTTCTGATTAGCACGAACGTGCTATAGTTTCTTTGTTAACATTACCAAAGTACCTGGGTCTGGCTTTTGTCCATGCGTTGGTATACACATCCGAACAAATCCAATCGACGGTGAAGGTTGGGCCGGATATATTCGGACTGCCCATCTCCCGAAAATTTCCTGGATTTTTCGAGCCGTCTGCATTCGATCCCGGATCCTTCAGAGCGATATACCGCTCGGCCACCCATCCGAAGTTATAAACTTTAGGCCTGTAACTTTTTAACTAAAATTGTCCTAAATATCTTTGGACTTAGATATGCATCTACTGTACTCAGCATTTCGATCGATTTTACTTTCCGGCTGTTATAATCTATAACAAGGAAAGTATTGGCGATCGGTCAAAAAATGACCAAGATTTTTACATTTTTGGATTCTGGATCTAAAAAAGTTTGGGCACTTTTTTGTATGTAGAGGAGTACGATTTCATTCATCCACTTTGAAGCTTAATAACTCCTATACCTTTTGTCGAATATTTCTGAAATTTTGCAGAGAAGTTTATGTATTAGGATGCTAGTAAATTTTGTTTGGTAAGGGTCAAGAGGGTGGGGAGGTATGACACTCGAATCCTCTCTATCTTAAGTGGAGACGGATTATTCGTTATTGGCATTTACAATATTTTATGAAACTCGCCTCTACCCTAAAAATTAAGCATCTTGCCATTTTATAATAATAGTATAAAAAGTTTTAAAATAAATCTCTAAACAGATGGCGCCACGCGCAATTTTAAAGTTTGGCCGGGAAAGTTACGTAACTCGTCGCTGGATTTGTTTTAGTTTGATAAATAACAATTAAACAAATGAACATATTTTAAAAATCAATAGACAACAACTACTATTATGTTAAAAGAAAGTTAAACAGTCGCTATCTGTACGATAAAAGTTTATTAGTTTACTTTCTATTTAGTCAAATAAATTTAAATAAGCTTGACGTAAATTCAAGTTGCAATTTTACTGTGAAATATAATTTATGAATCATAGATAAACGTGAATCATTTGTATACACATTTTATGAAGTACAGTACATTCTTGTTGTAGTCAAATATTTTCTATTTACAGGATGTCATTAAAAAAGTTTGTTTTAAAGTTATTATTACTAGATTTTTCCTGTTGACTCTCTCCCGTCCTTTCGAGTCATCGTTTCGGTTAAGCGAAACTGGTCGACACACGCCTCTAAATAGCGATACCCCGAATACTCGTGAATTGCCGAATACACGATTTCACATTGCAAACAACGTTACCCCCGTACCAACTATCAAGTGACACTCAAACTCGAACACTGTGTTCAAACCTCGTTACTAGGGTTTTTCGAATGTGATCCCGGTTGTTTTTTTAACCCAGGAAATCCCGCAAATTTCTTAAAAAGTTCACTTTTTTCTTATTTTGTGTTAAGGTTGAGGTAATTTTGTAAATAGAAAGTATAATTAACTCAAACTGTCAGAATACAGCTGTCCCTTGATAATCCGACAGGTACGGGACCAAAGGGGTGTCGGATTACCAAACGTGTCCAATTACTGAAAGTGATTACATATTTGGCATTTTTTTGTTAGCAGTAGTCTACAATATTTCCTACTCCAACTGTTCGAACTGAACTGCTCACGGAAAACACACGAAATGTGTGTCATCGTGTAAGAATTGAGTGGAGAGATTCACCTCGCGACATACTTCTGTGCAAACAGGCACGTAACGGGGACGGGTACCTTGACGGGAGGTGTGCCGGACTACTGAGCATGTCGGATTAAAAAACGTCGGACTATCAAGGGACAGCTGTACATTTGTATTTATTAACTTTAAACCTACTTATTAGTTTTTTAAATTTTTGCTCGTTATGGCATGTCACAAATGGTCAATAATCAATATGTAGCTTATTTGTGGCAGGACTCCGAAAATTCGAAACTTGTCGGAACCTGTAATATCTGGAATAATTGTGCTTCTTAAGTTTTAACTATGTCCAGTATTGGACAAGTATATAAACGAGCAAGAAGTCTGCAAGTATGAAGTTTTTCTTCATAAACCTGATTATTAAAAAGGTAAACGAACTGTCGAATTATTGGGCTATAGATTGGGCTATTGGGCTAGAAGATTTCTAGTTCGAAAACGAACTAGAAATCTTCTAGGCTACGGGTGAAAAAACACATATCTGTCTTCTCTTAAATGCTTTACACACGATTCCACTCAACAAAATTGAATCGAAAAGAGCATTCTCGGCAGGACTTTTCATTACTAAAATAAGAAATCAGATTGAGTGATCGGAATATTGACCATTTTTGCTTTTTAAAATCTTAATACAAAATATTATTGTAAATTTTTATAATATACTTTATTTAAAAAATGAAAATACCTTCTAAGTTAGAAGTTTGATCTAAGTTCATTTTTTTTTTATTTTCAACTCAATTCAAAGCATTTCTTTGTTGTTGTTGTATGCAGTTTCCAGCAAACTTTAAT